>NC_090749.1:8353358-8433358 GCF_036898095.1 Palaemon carinicauda
TATGAAGAGTTTGTCTTAAACAAGCCATTTCTAACTCATGCTTACGCTGTCTTTCACTTTCTTCCTACTTTCTTCTATTTTCTTCTCTTTCAGCTGCTCTTTCATCTCTCTCAAACACTTCCTGTTCTCTCTTAAGAACATAATCTCGGATCTCATCGCCATCTAGACCAAGAAGTTTACCTGAATCTATCAAATCTCTCGTAATCGCACTCATTTCTATATTCTCCCTGTTTTCAATTGGTTATGAAGTCGAAAATCCCAGCAAGGTCGCCAATTGTTACGATCCTCATGGGGATGGAACCAGGTTCTTTTGAATTGATTACTTATATTAGGATTACTCAAACCACAACCAGTTTTGAAAAGGGGAATATAGAAAGAAAACTCACAAAAGAAAACATAATTTTATTTACAACTAGTCAAAGATCAATGTTTCTTGACTGAGTACTTAGGAGGCACTGAACTAAACAAAGAAAATCATCTGATTAAACTTCACTCCAACAAATAGGGGAACAGTCAAGAAGGTAGACAAATAATACTTAAAAGATTATACTCTTCACAGCAGCTCTCAACGGTTGACAGGAACGTAAATATTTCAGGACTGGGCGTTTCATGGTTGGTAATAACGGCAGGGGTCAACTCGTTCTGACATCTAGGACAAGTTGTCGAAAGGCTGGTCACGTCCGCATTCTGGTCCTTACGTTCTCTCTCTTTCCCTGTGCTTGTTCTCCCTAGTTCTCTCTCTCGTCCTCTCTCTCTTTCTCTCTATTGTTCTACTTTTCATACTCTTGTTCTATCTTTCGTATTCTCCTTCTCTCGTTCTCGTTGAAGTTTATATACCCCTGTAGGGGAGGGGATAACTATGGACAATTCCATATAAGGAAATTTTCTCCTTTCTTCATCCTTATTGGTTTTCCTTAAAACCACGTCTCTTTGATAACATCTTCACGAACGCTCTTCTGGTATAATCGTGATCCATATGGCGCTATAATTAAAGCGAGACATGTGTTTACCTTCCGTTAATGTAAATTCTTTGGCGACAACACTGCTCTCCTTGTCCTATGGGTCCTCGGATTGCTACGAACAGACGATCATTATGCCCAAGGTCT
This sequence comes from Palaemon carinicauda, assembly GCF_036898095.1. NCBI lineage: Eukaryota > Metazoa > Arthropoda > Malacostraca > Decapoda > Palaemonidae > Palaemon > Palaemon carinicauda. Next base: position 8,354,465 of record NC_090749.1, read on the forward strand.
GCTGATCTTGGCACATCTAATAAATATCTTGATCTCCATCAGCGACGGTGACCGTTACCAGTAAACACTAGTGGTACCTCCTCTCTCTCTGCTTCTTAAGAGTAGAAAATTCACATGTTTTAACATTCTTTTCTATATTATTCTATCTACCCATGACACATCCCCCTAAAAAGGAAAAAAAAGGGAAATCTACTGATTTTATCTTTTTTTTCTTAACAAAATTTTCAAGGGAGAAAATACCTTATTCTTAAACTGAGAGACAATTACTTTATTACTCTCATATCATGTAACTAAACCAAAACACTCTCTTACTTGTTGATATAAGAAAAAAAAAACAGAAAGAAAACATACGTCCATATCATTCTGAAAAATCTCTAGAAAGACTGTCGGCTATTACATTATCCTTTCCCTTTATATGAACTATCTTTAAATCATAATCTTGTAATTCTAAACTCCAACGTATGAGATGTTTATTCTTATTCTTAAACCTATCTAAGTAAACTAACGGATTGTGATCAGTGTACACAGTTAAAACATGACCACTACGTACATAAATCTCAAAATGTTGTAAAGTTGATACTAAACTAAACAATTCCTTCTCAATGGTTGAATAATTCTGCTGTGCTTTATTTAACTTCTTAGAATAATAAGCTACAGGGTGCTTAGTCCCGTTCACTTCTTGCAACAGAACTCCTCCTATGCCATTATCACTTACATCTATCGCTAAATTAAATTACTTGCTAAAATTGGGCAACATTAGTACGGGCTCGTGAATCATTATGGCCTTTAACTTATTGAAAGCTTCGATACATTCTTTATCAAATACAAAACTATGTCCTTTCTTGAAAAGATTAGTTATTGGAGCACTTATTTCTGAAAAATTAGGAACAAATCGGCGGAAATATGAAATCATTCCGATGAATCTCATTGCCTGTTTTTTACTGGTAGGGATTGGGAAGTTGATGATAGCCTCTATGTTTCCATCTTCTGGACAAATCTTACCTAGACCCACTTTATGACCCAAATATGTGATTGAGGTTTTTCCGAATTTACATTTCTTCAGATTTAAAACAAGTTTTGCTTTTTCAAGGACTGCTAATACTTTAGCTAAAATGCGTCAATGTGGCTCCCACGTATCTGAAAATATTACAAGATCATTCAAATACACGACACAGTTATCAATTCCATTTAAAACTCTATTCATTAATCTTTGAAAAGTATTCGCTGCATTCCGTAGACCAAAAGCCATAGCTTTGAGTTCATAACTACCAAAAGGTGTTATGAAAGCGGATATTTTCTGTGCTCGACTACTTAAAGGTACTTGCCAATAACTTTTGGCCAAATCAAGTTTAGAAATAAACTTAGCATTTCCTATTTTATCTAAACATTCTTCTATCCTGGAGAAGGGAAAATTACTTTGTTTTGTAACACTATTCACTTTTCCAAAATCAATACACATCCTATCTTATCCATCTTCCTTCTTAACTATTGGAGAACACCAGTCACTTTCGCTAGGAACAATCAAACCATCGTCTAGCATATACTTAATTTCCTGTCGGACTGAATTTGGTTTTTCTGAGCTTAGACGATAAGGATTTTGTCTAATTCGGTTTTGTGTCCTGCAACTCACTATCATATTCTAAAAGATTAGGCAAACCCAATTTATCACTAACAGTTTCTGGATAATTTGAAAACACATTAAATAATTCCCTTGTTTTTTCTTCCTCTAAGCTAGATTTAAACAACGTGAAATTATTAAGAACATCAGAGTTCTTCTCAAAAGTAATATCTCTGCGACACGGTTACAACTGGCATTGGATGTTCATTATATTTCTTTAGCAAGTTGATGTGCAACCACTTAGCTCTACGCCTACCCATATCAATTAAGTAATTCAAATTTCCCCTTTTATCTATGATAGGAAATGGACCTTCGAACTTATAATATAATGAGGGATCTTCTTTCTGGACTAATACTAAGACTTTATCACCCACATGGAAAATTCTGTCTTTAGCCTTAAGATCGTACTTCTTTTTAGTTTAGTTTCCCCTTGACGGTTGCTCTCATTTTCTTTTGCCAACAGCCAGGCTTTCCTTAAATCCTCTTTGAGATCTTCTATATTCTGTATGTAATCCTTTCTACCTTCTTCTTGCATTAACTTACACTTTAAAATTTCTAAAGGTCCTTTGGCGGTGTGACCGAACAACAAATCAAAAGGACTAAATCCGGTGGTGTCATTAGGAGTTAATTGTAAAGCCAATAAGACAAAAGGTAACTTTTCTTCCCAATCATGTTCAAAATTATTACACAACTTCTTTAAGCAACTTTTCAACGTTTGATGAAAACGTTCAACAATTCCTTGTGATTCAGGGTGGTACGGGGTGGAAGTTACAAGTTTAATCCTTAACTCTTTCATTTTATCTCTGAAATACTTTGATACAAAATTGCTACCATCATCACTCTATATAACACAAGGAAGTCCAAATTTAGAGAAATAGTTCAGCAAGCGTTTAACTACAGTTTTTTGCATTGCAATTTCTTACTGGGATTGCTTCTGGATATCGTGTTAGTCTATCAATGATTGATAATAGATAGATATTCCCTCCCTTACTTCTGGGCAAAGGGCCTACGATATCAATTACGACATTCTCAAAAGATTCTCCTACCAATGGGATATTACATAACGGGGCCCGGGGAATTACTTGATTAGGTTTGCCAGCCATTTGAAATTCGTGACAACTTAAAACATATCTCTTCACATCACTTTTCATTTTAGGCCAAAAGTACATTTTACTTATATACTTAAATGTTTATTTACTCCTAAATGTCCTTGTTCATCGTGTGCTAACTTCAAAATTGATTCACGAAGTTTCCTAGGAGTTACTAATTGCTCTATGACCTCCTCTTTGCAACCTGTCTTAGGACGAACATAGCGACACAAAAGTTCGTCTTTTAAACTAAATGTTTCCTTACAGACATTTTCAGGTTCATCATCCAATTCACATTCAAAAATTCTTGTTAGTGTTTCATCTTCCCTCTGCATCTTAACTAGTTCATCCTTATTCAATAAGCCTGTTTCTGAAACGCTTATCTGTACATCACTTCTTTCGACAGCTACATCATCATCTCTGCTCACATCATCAACATTTTTAAAGTCAGTTTCCTCGGCTACACTCTTGCTAAGCTCATCATCACTGCCTCTATTACCTACGTTCGAATCCTCGAACAACCTATGACCGTAGTCAATATCTGTATCAAATCCTGACCTGGTTACTATCATCTCAGGCACTTGAACTTCACTTAAAATAGGATTCACACACTTGGAAGTAGTTAAATCATTGCCAACAATAATGTCAACGCCGTCTACGGGCAAAGTATCCACGACTGCTAGTTTTACATCTCCTGTTACTAACAGACTTTCCAATTTCATCTTTAACAAAGGGCAAACTACACAAGTGTTCGGAAACCCACCTAGCATAACTTTTTCTTTCATGCTGATTATTACATTCCTTGAGTGTACATTCATGTTGATTATTACATTCCTTGGTACACTCTCTCTCCTAACGAGTGATACGGCCGCTCCCGTATCTCTAAGCAAAACTACTGCCCTTGAATCACCTCCTTTAAGAGAAGAAACTAAACCTTCAGACAAAAATTCACCATAATGTTTCCTAGTTTCTTTCAAGAGACTATTCCTTCCTGGATAAAGATTATTAACTAGTGACACAGGTTTCTTCACATTCGTACTTTCTACTGTGCAATTCCTAGCTATATGACCTTTCTTATTATAATTGTAACAAGTGACCTCTGAATTACTGACTGCCCATTGGCTCCTACAGTACCGAGAAATATGACCTTCCTTCCCGCATGTATAACAATCATAATGATGATAATATTCCCGGTTCCTATAATCGTTATTGTTAGAGCTACTTTTACTATGTTATGCCTTACTTGACAAAAGAACGTTTTTCTTTTTACCGCCACTTAAACCATGTGTGAGACTGTACTCATCTGCTAATCTCGTAGCACCGGCAAAAGATGTTTCACGCCTATCTTCTATATATAATTTGATGTCTGGAGATATGTTATCTTTGAAACTTTCTAACAAAACTAAGTTCTTGAGATCTTCAAAATTATCGACTTCAGCGGAAGTCAACCAATCACAAAACGATCTTTCTAACTTCTTTCCGTACTCTACATAAGTACTAGTATCATCTCTCTTCAAACTTCTAAACTTCTTACGGTACGCCTTTGGTACCAATCTGTATGCACTAAGTACGGTTTCTTTCACAGTATCATAATCTTCACTTTCATCCTCAGACAAACAACTATACACAGAATCTGCTTTACCACTTAAAACTGATTGTAAATACAAAGTCCACTGTCTTTTAGGAGCGCCTACTCTGTTCATTAACTTTTCAAAAGATATAAAGTATTTCGTAACATCTTCCTCATCAAATTTTGGTATAAGTTTAAGCACTGCACTCATATCTAAACTATCCGTGTCACTATTTAAAGATGAATTACTCCCTGATCTGCTACCTGACCGACTGGTATGAAGAGTTTGTCTTAAACGAGCCATTTCTAACTCATGCTTACGCTGTTTTTCATTTTCTTCTTGCTTTCTTTCATTTTCTTCTCTTTCAGATGCTATTTCATCTCTCTCTAACACTTCCTGTTCTCTCTTAATAACATATTCACGGAGATCATCGCCATCTAGACCAAGAAGTTTACCTGAATCTATCAAATCTCTCGTAATCGCACTCATTCTGCTTCCTTCTATATTCTCCCTGTTTCAATTGGTTATGTAGTCGAAAATTCTGGCAAAGGTCGCTAACTCTTACGATCCTCGTGGGGATCGAACCAGGTTCTGTTGAATTGATTAATGAAATGGGGACCCTTCGACTAAAAAACACAATGAAACAAAAGGAAATATAGAAAGAAAACTCGCAAAAGAAAACATAATTTTATTTACAACTAGTCAAAGGTAAATGTTTCTTGATTGAATACTTAGGAAGCACTGAACTAAACAAAGAAAATCATTTGATTAAAATACACTCCAGCAAATAGGGGAACAGTCAAGATGGTAGATAAATAATACAAAAAGAATACTACTCTTCTCAGCAGCTCTCGACGGTTGACAGAGACGGGGATATTTCAGGTCCAAGCGTTTCGTCGTTGGTAATGAGGGCGGGTGGCAACTCGTTCGGACATCTCGGACAAAGCTGGTTACGTCTGCATTCTGGTCCTTAAGTCTTCTCTTCTTCTCTGAGCTTGTCCTCCCTCTCTCTCTCTCTTTCTTGTGCTTCCTCCACTTCTGTCTTTCGTGTTCTCTTTTCTCTCGATCGTGTGGAAGTTTATATATCCCTGTATGGGAGGGGTTAGCTATGGACAGTTCCATATAAGGAAATTTTCTCGTTTCTTCATCCTCATTGGTGTTCCTTAAAACCGCTGATAACACCTAGACGAACGCTCTGCTGGTGTAATCAAATTCCATAACGTTGACTCCTTCAGGTAATGTACATCCTTCGGCGACAAACACTGTCCTTCTTCTCCTATGGTTTTCTTGGTGTGCTATAGACAGGGGATCGTTATGCTCAAAGACCGCCAGCCTAGGCACATATCTTGACGATGACAGCTTCGATAAACAATAGTGGGACCTTATCTCTCTCTCTCTCTGCTTCTCTAAGAGTAGAAAAATCACATGTTTTAACATTCTTTTCTATATTATTCCATCTACCAATGACACTAGTCATCTACTGGACTGGGATTTGACACCTGCTTAAACTCGGTAGTTTCTTGAATTGTCTGCAAAGTCACCATCATTGAGCTAAGGATGCAGTGTTTGGGGGAGCCTATAGGTCTACCTACTGAGTCATCAATAGCCATTGCCTGGCCCTACCTGGTACTAGCTTAAGTGGTAAAGGTCTTAATTTGGGCACTAATCATATGTATATATGGTCAGTCTCCAGGGCATTGTCACTGTTCCTTGTCTTTGCCATTCATGAGCGCCCTTTAAACATTTAAGAGAGTATATGTATGTTTTCACTCTCGCTAAAAACCTTCACGAGAGATAATTATGTCTTTTCCTTCGAGTATCAATTACATATCTTGATTAATGTGTCTTTAAATCTTTTGTCTTCGAGTGATGGAGAGGAATTAACCAACGATGTCAAATGAGCATCCTTCCTTGTGATAACGAAAATCCTATTTAAATTATTGTAGTAAAATTAAAGGTTTCTTTTGATTCGATCTATCCTTATCCTTCTTATACTTTATCAACCGAATTACTCTTCCTGTTATGTAACTTAGGACAATAAATTCAGGTTCAAAGGATTTTACACACAAACCTTCTCTTTTCCGTGTCTCCGTCTGTTCATTAAAACTTGCAGAGGAATGGAAGGGAGAGAAGAACTCAGAGTTAATTGAGTGGAGACACTCATTCATCACACTGTTGGTAATTGTCTCGTCTCTGCATCAGGAGAATTCCTTTTCAACAAAGCATTGGAAAACAGAAACATACAAATACAAAGACAGACAGACCAACACACACACACACACACACACACACACAAATACACATATAAAACAGCTACAATATCTCCTTGGAGTCCAAGAATCGAAGACAGAATTTCTGTTACATTAATACTAAGCCTGATACTATTAGAAATATGGATCCTGTCAGGCAAACGACCAGTTTATTTTGGAGATAGCGGTAAAAAATAAGTTATATATATATATATATATATATATATATATATATATATATATATATATTATATATATATATATAGATAAATATATATCTATCTATCTATATATATATATATATATATATATATATATATATATATATATATATATATATATATATATATATATATATATATCTATATCTATATATGTATATATATATATATATATATATATATATATATATATATATATATATATATATATATATATATATATATATATATATATATGTATATTTGTGTGTGTGTATGTGTGTGTGTGTATGTGTCTATAGCCTATATGTATATATCCTCATCATCTCCTCCTCATACACCTATTGACGCAAAAGGCCTTAGTTAGATCAATAGGCCTACTTCTCCAATCATCGTCTCCTACTTCCCGTTTCATGGTCTTCAGCTATGTAGGTTTGGGTCTTCCAACTCTTCTATTGCCTTGTGGAGCCCAGTTGAAAGTCTGGTGAACTGATCTCTCTTGGGGAGTACGAAGAGCATGCCCAAATCATCTCCATCTACCCCTCACCATTATCTTATCCACATATGGCACTCAAGTAATCTCTCTTATAATATTATTTCTAATCCTATCTAGCCATTTGACTCCCAATATCCTTCTGAGGCTCTGTTTTCAAATCTCCTAAGTCTAATAGAAATTGTTTCATTGTCATACCATGACTCATGTCCATATAGTAACATCGATCTCACTAAACTGGTATATAGTCTGATTTTTTATATGTAATTTCAGGGTGATTTAATTTCCAAATTCTACTTGACCTAGCCATTGTCTGATTTGACTTTTCAATCTTTCACTAAACTTTAATTTTAAAGACCTAGTATTGGATATATATATATATATATATATATATATATATATATATATATATATATATATATATATATATATATATATATATATATATATATATATATATGAAACACAGCCATTTCTACTCCACTGCAGTTCACAGGCCTCAGACATGCCCTTATTCATGTATGGGGTTTGGACAATTCTCATCACCACGCTACCCAACTGGGGATTGGTGATGGTGGGAGAATTTTGTCTAATATCTCACAGGAAGCCAACCTATTATTGGTGACCCAGACTTATGAAAAAAGAATAGTGCTTTTTTTTGGCAGATTTCAATCGAAAAACATACAGTACGAAAAAAGATATTTCAATTTTTATCATTCATAAAACATCAAGATGAAAATTGCAGATGAAATCATTTAGATACAATTATAGATGATAGATTTTTTTAAAATTTGGGAGAAATTGTAAAGGTGTTTTCATTCATGAATTAGCTAAAAGATGAATATTCTTCTGCTTCATATTTCGCTAGACAAGTTCTTAAAAATACCTTCAAGATTTAATTCGTTCACAAGTGATTACAGAAATCGTCAATATTTTCTATCATAACTTATATTTTTTTCAGTAAACTTTGATTAAAATATATTTTATATAACAAAATTTTAAAGTTCAAATGATAGTTATATATTAGGTAATCATTCTAGCAGGAGTTTTCAATTACTCCATTGAATTACAGTTATTTTCTATATAATTTATCAGTATATTGATACATTAAGCCTTTATTATACAATTAAAATGTATAAAGTAACTATTTGATACAATAATATACATAAAACATATTTTACATTTCTTCTTATTATGAGGTAAATTATATGGGTCTTACAACCATAGATTACACAAAGTAGTGAGCTGAGCATCCTATAATATATTTAACATCTTCGACTTAGCCAATACGCGAGAGAACTGAGCAATCAATTTTAGAATCAATGTTTTGTCAACCCTCCAGTCAAAAGGGTTTTCAATAATATTAAGTTTGAATTGTGAATGATTCTTGTCAACGTGATAACCTCAGGTCAGGTCAGGATAGGGATAGGGAAGTGGGGAATAGGGGATAAGGATAAGGAAGAGTACCCCTGGATACAATCCAGTTTATAGCCCGAAGGCAGGTACTCGGGAGGGGTAGGAGAAGAAAAAGTGAGAAAAAGAAGTATAGGAGGAGAGTAAAAGAGAGGGGCAGACCCTCTTGCAATGTTAGGTAATAAGGTAGAGTGGATAGAGGAGGAAAGGAAAGGTTTTTTGGTTCACGCATCTAGCCCTGTAGCAATAAGAATGTTAAATGTTAGATGTCCCCCTTTGAAGGCAAAAATATGATGGCAGATTATGGGTTATGAATGTGGAATTAATGAATTTAATTGAATTATTGATTAATAATGGTTAAGGATTTGAATTGAATTAACCGGTGGAGATATATCTCGGCCGGGGTGGATCACAATTGATTTTGGGATCTAGTCTCCTCCACCAGTTGTGATCCCGAGTACGTCCGTTGGAAAGAGTCCTTGTAATTGCGTAAAGGTCGTCATCATCAATGGCTAGTTTGTCCCAGGTTTTTTGGCTAAGCCTGTGAAACCTAACATTGAGGGGTTCCAATTTAGAAAGTTGATGGAGATCAAGTATTTTGTTAAAATAGGGAGGCGCCTCTTTATAGGCTCGCCTCAGAGCTTTGTTTTGGACGGCTTGCATTTTACTCAATGAAGACTTACTGATATTGCTAAATATTACGGTAGGGTATTCTAGTTGTGGTCTTACTAGGGATTTATAGAGCCTCAGTTGCGTTTTAGTGGATAACCCCTTGAATCTTTTTAGCCTACTGTCAGTCGCTTTGGAAATGTTAATTCTTGCTTTAACATGGGAAAGCAAGCCAGACCGTTTGTATGTACACCCAAGTATTGTTGCATTATTTGTGTATGGGATACGGATGTTATCTATTATTATAGGAGGAGGATTGTTGACCGTTATTGACAATAATTGGAATTTGTTAGTATTTGTAGTTATTTTCCATTTCCTTTCGTAATTATTGATTTTTGTTAATTCACGGACTGTCTTTCTCTGTAAATAAAATTTATGTTTATTAGGATGGGTTATCACTTGGGTGTGATCATCGGCAAATATGATCTGAAGACAGCCTTCTGCAGGTGGAGGAGTGTCCTTAATATAGAAGTTATATAGAGTGGGGGAGAGAACACTACCCTGAGGGACTCCTGAGAGCAGTTGGAACTCTGGCCCTATATAATCTTTAATTTTGATCATGGCAACCCGGTCATCTAAAAAGTTGCACAGCAGTCTGGTTAAAATATCTGGCAATTGTGCTTCTAAAAGTTTGTATTTTAAACCCTCATGCCAGACCTTGTCAAAGGCTCTACTTACATCTCGTGAGATTAAGTTACATCCACACCCTAAACTTTTCTTAACTGCTATGAATTCGTACAACCTGGCTAAAGCTAGTTGGGTCCCCTTCCCATGAGTGAACCCATACTGATTCTTGTTTACAAGTAAATTATCATCCAAGAACTCCTCGAACCTAACTTTTATTATTTTTTCAAATATTTTCCCCTGGGTCTCTAATAGGGATATTGGTCTATAATTCGAAACTGAGGTTAGGTCTTTACCCTTTTTCCCTATAAAGGGAAGTACAGCTCTCTTGAAAAAGTTTGGCCAGTAGCCCATGCTTAGGGACTCATTTAAGATATGACAAAGAAAGGAGAGCATTGAATTGGGAAGATTTTTTAGTATAGTTTTGTTGACTTTTGATTGGCCAGGAGCTTTGTTTCGAAACTGATTAATGATATTAATAATATCCTGGATTTGGATAGGTTTCAAGAAGGAGTCGTCCTCGTCAAGCCTCCCAAGATCTACCAAATCGTAAGGGATTATGCGATCAGCATGTTCATGGATTGCCGCCATGACATGTCGCTCATGTTGCTGATCAAACCTGCGATTTTCTATGGGGTCAATCCTAAAGATGCTCGACCAGAAATCCCTGAAAACGATCTCTTGATCCCGAGGAGTATAGACCTTCTCATTGTTGTTGATGATGTAGGCTGCGGGATCTGAGGACGAACCTAAAAGATTCCTAACCATTCTCCAGAATTTACCTGGGTCTTTGTAGGAGATCTCACACTTGTTCAAGAGAGTGTCCCAGTTTGAATTAATAAGTTCTACAGATTCGATTTTGATTCGTTCTTGGATGTCACGGATATATTCTAAGATATGCCTTGATGGGCCCTGAATATTAATTTGATCTATGGCCTGTTTGTATCGGAATTGTAGCAGTTTAAGGAGGTCAGTTTCCTTGGTGTAGGGTAGGATTCTGTGGGTCTTGATGGGGATATACTGCTCTGAGGCTTCCTTTATCAACCTATACCAGAAAGCTAGTTTGTCATCAATGTAGGTTTTATCTTTCAGGACATTGTTCGGTTCATCATAGTTCGAGAGAGAGTCATCGAGTGAGTCTTTAAAACGTTCCCAGTCAGCATTATTGATGTCAAGTGTAGGACTAGTAGGTACCAAAATGGGTCTCACAGTAAGTTTTAAAACTAAGGGAATATGGTCAGAAGTGGTTAGAGGGCCTTGAGTGAGTGAATAATTAAAAATGTGCAATCTATTAGAAAGGAGAATGTCTGGCTTGCCCGAGGTTCTTCTATGAAAGTATGTGTCAAAATCTGGTCCTAGGAATCTTATAAGGTTCCTATTCAATAGGACGTTTATAAGATTCCCTACTGGGTTAGTACTGTTGTGGCCAAGGGCCGTGTGAGCTGCGTTAAGATCAGCCAGCAGGTAGACTGGGATATTACGTCTCATCAATGAAAGTATATCTTGTTGTGGGAAAATTGGGTTTCTGGGGGGTAGGTAGGTGGTTGCCACTACCACCGGTCCACGTACCGTTTGCAGTTCAACTGCTAAAAGGTCATGGTTGAAACCGTCAATTAACTTGACTGTAATATCCCTTCTGACCGCTATAGCTATCCCAGCGCTCTGTTCTCCAGAGATGTTGCTTTGGAAAACATTATAGTTCCAGATTTTGATGCGAGAGGAATTCGGGATGCCTGTGGAATTGAGAAGGATGAGATGTGGGGAGAGAGAGGAATAAATATTAATAAGTTCCCTGCTACGAAGGAAAGTCCACTTCAGGACATTGTGTTGGAGTACTATGAGAGTGTCCATTAGGATAACCGTCTTTTACTTATGTCGTAGAAACCGGAGACCAACCTCCTGAATCTGTCGTTGTTCAACCTAGTGAGTCTTGGGACATATTTATTCAGTTGTATTGAGCCACTATTTATTAATCCAATTACTGTGTCGTTATCTAATTTTTCTGTATAAAGGTATTTGAGGGTCTGTGATTCGAAGATCATTTTCTTTAAGGATTCATGGGTAGCTGATGAGGGGGTTGTGGTGTTGATCGCTGTATATAGCCTAAAACCAATTTTAGTTACCTTAGTTTGATTAGAGAGGGGGAGGGGAGGGAGGGCGGTGGCTCCTTGTGATTCTTCGACATGAACTTGAACAACTGTGGAGGTGGAGGGTAGGGGCTGCTTTTTAGCTGGATTGATGGGTGCTGAGATGTCAGAATCAGAGTCACTGAGAACTCTTTTTCTGCTGAGATCCTCTGTCTCCATGTCATCGGTATTAGTGAGAGCCTGTGGGTGGTCAGTTTCGGTCTGGGGTCCTTGTTGAGCCTGAGGGGGAGTGGAGTCAGTCTGGGGTCCTGATCTTAATAGGTTCGAGACTTTGCTAGCCAATTTAATGGCCTCAGTGGGGATCTTGACTAGTGGCAGGCCATTGGCTTTGTAAAAAGCATCTACCATGGACTGAAAGGTGCCAGGCTCAACAGCCTCACTGAGATTAGCCATTATTATGGCTGTGTTCATAACTGTAATTTGCTGTAGTGATAGGGAGTTCTGTACTGGGAGGGCAGAGTTAGCTGTAGAGTTATTTGCCTTAGGGGCTGTGGCCTGGGCGAAGGAAATGGTTGGAGTCGTCTGAGAGTGTTGAGTCCTTAAGATTTTTGCTTGTTCCTTAACCATAGTCTTTCTAGTAGGGCATCTAGCTGCCATTGTTGGGTGGTCACCACTGCAAGTAATGCACTTATGGTTGCTACCATTAGGGCACTCCGTCCAGCAGTGATCCACAGAGGCACAGACTGAGCAAATCTTATAAGTATCTGGCTTAGGGCAATCTTTCTTGACATGATCGTACTTATAGCATCTCATACACTGGGGTAAAGTAACGTGAACTTCCTGCCTTAAGAATCTGGGGGGAAAGGACTGTCCGGAAATGAGAAGACCCTTAACCAGGCAGTCTCTCACCATCTGTACAGTATCCAGTTTAATCTTGAAAGTGGAGTGGGTGTTGGGCAATTTGATCACTTCAGAGACTTTTACATTGTTCCGTATTTCGATGTCATGCTTAAGGTCGTCAGCAGATTGGGTGTAAATAGGGGCGTCGGCCTGAGTGACTACTAGGGTTCTCTGGGCATTCAGGTGAGGGGGGTCAAGAATTTCATAGTTCCTACGCAGGAAAATTTCCTTTACTTTAGGGTTGATCAGTTTTTCGATATTGGTTTCATCAGCAATAGCATAGAAACATTTGTTAGATGTTTCTAACTTATGGATATAGAGGGAATTTTCTTGCAACAAACGCCATATTTCCAAGCGACGGGACTCACTGTCAGTGCCCTGACTAGTGTCCTTTATCTTCACTTTACCCATCGTGAAGATATGAGAGATAAGTCATTAATAACCTACATTGAAATTGAAAATGAAAACAAAACAAAAAATTTTTCTTAAAACCTTAAGTGTTCTTATGGGGGAAATTAGCGAAAAAAAATAAACTCTACGGGGGTTTCACGTACATTTACGGGACTCGATGTTTTAACTTTTAATAATGTTGCAATGGCTGGAGGCGAGATTTAATACTATGAATGGATGCAAAACAATTAGGTCACTAAGAGAACTATATAAAGATCAATTTTAAATGAATTGAGGGCACGTGAACCAAAAAACTAATGAATAATAGTGAATAATAGAAAAGGTATTAGAACACTTTATAGAAGGCAGTGTTTTATGGCTAACAAACTATCCTATGTAGGCACTACAAGGGAGTAGGAGCCTAAACGTTGCAGCAATACCCAGTATCCCCAGAGAGTTTTAAGACCACAACGGCAACTCCGGGGATAAAGGGCTACTGATGGTTAGTAGAGTTACAAGAGAGAGAGAGAGAGAGTGATAGCGTACGGAGAGGAGAAGGTTGGGTGGGTGGGTAGGGAGGAGTAAGGATGGGGGAGGGACTGGGAGGCGGGGCTTCGTCCGAGCCGAATCTCTGCTGCTGCTACGTGACTGCTGAGAGAGAGAGCTGGGAGACGTCTTGCCTGGTTGAAGTCTAGTGCGCGAATGATGATGATGATGTGATCAGGGTTGCCAAATGTGACGAACTAAAACCCGCCAGACAAGCCTTCAAAACCCGCATTTTCAGGCCAGAAACCGCTAGATTTTTCAAATGTTATGAAAATGCATGGAAATTTAATTTTAATAAAATAATTTGACTTACTTGTTTTTACTTCGAAATTGTGCATATATATCCAGAGATCCTTTCGTATCCTTAGATTTAATCTATTCTTGTAAAGAAAACAAAAATAGATCATCGTCATCCTCTACTAAAGTTGAAAATGCAGTGACTGGAGATGTCGAGTTTGAAGAACCTGAATATGATACACTATATGCAGCCATCGTGCCTATTTTTTCTAAGACGGTTTTAGGAATATCATATGTATGGCAGTTTTTCTCCAACCTTTTAAGGCCATTCCTAATAGCAAGAACTGAATTCACTGATTTCAGACTCAATCTATTTCTCAATTTGTTTTTAATAATGTTGTGTTGGCTAAATAGTCTCTCAACCTCGGCATTTGAGTGTGGTAATGATAAGATGCCAATTGCTATTTCATGCAATTCCTGAAATGGATTACAATCTGATGCATCTCGGTAGTTTCCTACTTCGATCCAAAACTTTGCTGTTGATTTCTTTTCTTGCCACTGCACTATTGTTAAGTTGCGCCACTGATTTTCCACTTTTTCAATGTTTTGATAATCACAGCCAAATATCTCTGCAATTTCAGTAATAGGATCTTTGACTTGATTTAAACACTCATGAACAGAAAAACGAGATATTTTCCGTAATGCCTCAAAGTTATCTGGAAGTCTATTTCTTAATTCGCTGCATAACTTGACCACAAATGATATGCAACGCTGGCGAATGTTTCCTTGAACCTCAATTGCAATTTGAGATTCCCTGCAAACCTTTTCAAATTCATACCCCATGTATGCTCCAGGATCTATGTAAGAGGAGATATCGGTCGTTAATGGATTAACTCTGGCTGTGGGGATTGTTACTTTCTTGCTTAATGAAATGATTAGATTCGACAGGTCAAGCAGAAGTTTCATTGGATCTGTGTTTTCACCTTGAAATGTTTTCATTGTCCGTTGAGTTTCTTGCAAAATGGGACGCATGAACAGGAGGTATAATTTATTAACAGGATCGCTGTACATATCAAACAATGATTCAGCAGTGTAACATTTTTCCGAAGACCTTGTAATTTCAAAATGAAGCTTTAACTCATCCCATTGAGATAAAATACGTGTTACCGCTGGTTCAATGGAAAGCCATCTCGTATCACATACTCTTGGTATTTGAAGAGGCTGTTTACCGTCATTAATTGTAGCAAACAGCTGTTTGTACATCAACTGCCTTTTAGACGAATGCCCAAACCAGTTGTATGTCTCTTTTACAAGAAAATCAAGAATTCTTGGCAGAGTTTCCGCTACTGAATGTGATACAGCTAACTGAATAGATTGACAAACACACCTTATCATGAATAATTTAGGCAGGCCAAATTCCCTTTTCAACAATTCGCATACACCATTATTCAAACCAGTATTCACACTTGCATTGTCAACCCCAACGCCAAGTAGTTTCTTTGGGTTAAGATCAACATCTTCGAGAAGTTTCTTGATAGCACATACAATGCTCGCTGCTGTTCCAGATTCAATTTCAACAAGACCCAAGTGTGTTGATATTATTTTCTGCAACTTTTGGCTGAAATACCTAATAACAACTCCAAGTAATTTGACAACGCTTATGTCTGTAGATTCGTCAATTATTAAACTATATTTAGCATCACCAATATCTTCTCTCAAGCACTGGTTAAAATGAGGTCCTAACACATTCACTAGCATTTCTTTACACTTCGTTCTGTGCATTTTTACATGTGGTGCTTGTTTACTGTCACGAAAAGCCTTCCTACTAACTTCAACAACATGGTCGGTAGTTAAAAATGCCGTGTGTTCTGCAATAAATAATGCTAATTGTCCTTCAGCCTCGTTAGTTGCATATTTCAGGGAATGGTCTATATTTGTGAATTTTATTTTTGACTGTCGTGCACTTGAAAACGGCTGAGCTGCTCTTACATGTTTAGTAGTGCGAGCATGGCTACGTAAGTCACTCAGTTTGGCAGCCATTTCAGTTTTACAAAAAATGCAATATGCCCTTCTTCTACTATTTTCAACTGGCTTCAACCAGTCCTTCAATAAAGGAAAACTTTCCCAGATTTTCCTATAAGACTGGGGGTAATTTGGAGCCATTACTACAGAACGGAGGGAAACACAATTCAAAAATGAAAATTAGATAGCACAGACCATTCCACTAGCAACCTGCTGATAAACTGTTTTAAGTGATGCCTCACGCCTTAAGAGATTCACTAAGTATTTCGTCAGAGTTGTTATGTTCAATATAATTCCAAAAGTGTTAACGTATGTATCTTTCATAAGGGTAATCAAAGTTGTTTGCTTCTTTTAATGGAACTTCTCACTCAAGGGTCATAGTTTAATTGGTTTTGCTCACTTGCTCACTAGTCAGTATTCTCGTTTAACACTTGAACAGTTGTGAGAGAGAGAGAGAGAGAGAGAGAGAGAGAGAGAGAGAGAGAGAGAGAGAGAGAGAGAGAGAGAGAGAGTGAGTTGACGGCTAGATTGCTGACATGTATAACATGCTGGTATAAAAAGTCGCGACCTGATAATGGAACCCATTTATTTTACCCTCCAAGATTCTGAGTACACTTTTCTTATTCTCTCTATATATTTATTTAGGATAAAAGTATCTTGAACCCATTTAAATTCTAAAATTTCATTAATTATAATAAGTCCCTAAACAGTCGTAAGAAAATTACTGTATTATGAATGAAATATTTTGAAATCCCGCCAGATTTCCCGCTAGCCGCAGCAACGGTATAAAACCCGCAAATCAAATTTTGATTCCGCCAGAACTAGCGGGATTCCAGCTAGTTTGGCAACACTGGATGTGATAACCTCAACACCAAGCAACTTGATCCGCCTCTTCTAAAAATTCTGATTTCTTTTTCTATAACTATATATGTAAATTTTCACTGAATCTTCCATATGATATAAAGATTTTCATTAAAATCTATTACAAATAATTATAAACAAAAAAAAATAATTCTTAAAACGTTAAATAGCCCAAATTTTCGAAAACACATCATTATGATAAAATATCTTTCCATCTGATCGAGCTCGTCAATAATTTGCGTAATATTAACCGTTCACTGAGATTGGAGGAAGCCTTTCCTGCTCCATCAGTATTTAATAAGTAAAGAAACTGAAAGAGAGAATACAAACGTGAAAACTTTATTTTCGTTTGACTATAATGATGATTAATTAATGCAATTTTCTATAGATTTTGCAGAAAATAGAAGAACTTGCAACACAGTTTTCTTTCGTTTCTGTTTCGACTTTCGAGGGGGACTAAATAAAACCAAGTTCTATATCATCCCTTTATCTAAGTCTATATGTCAATAAATGTTGCATTTTTAATCCTTCTTATTCTATAGTGACATTTGATCTATTTCTAATTATGTTTAAGGGGAAACAGGAAGATCTGCTCTTCTATTCTGTAGTAAGATTTCATAAACACAGTTATATTTACGAAAACTATCTCACAAATTTTTGATGTTAGATTTTACATTATTTTCTTCCTCATTTACAGTGGCAATTCCGTTAGATTGAGAGAGAGAGAGAGAGAGAGAGAGAGAGAGAGAGAGAGAGAGAGAGAGAGAGAGAGAGAGAGAGAGAGAGAGAGAGAGAGAGAGAGTATTTTTGTTTGTTCCGTAGGTTCTGAATGATGCTTATATAAGTACCAACAGTATTCTTGCAGCTCAGGGTAAAACCATTTCTAAAGAAAATCCTACGGTCTGGCATGAAAAATTAAATACATACAAAAGAGTTAAGTGGCATTCGTTGCTTGTTACAGTTAATAATTCTAGGTAATCACATCTATAAATAAGTACAGAAACGTAACCAATTACAAGCCTAAATTATTGAGGTAAGTAAATTACCGAGTTACTTAAACATAAATCAGTCAGTTTGAACATCCAATGTTGCATAACTGTTTGGAACAGAAAGCAAAACAGCAACTCCTTTTACTAATCATTGGTATTTTGCATAGCTAAAATGCACATACCATAGCTCAAAAACACCTTCAGGGTAGAACTTTCTGGCTAATAATGCTTAGTTATAGATTTGCCTTTGTTCGTCAAAGGGTGCCACAAATATTATGCCCCAGCACATCTCTTTGTCTATCAAATTAGGGACTTAATCATTCTCCAAAATGGCCAGTTTTCTAGTTTTATGGATGACATGACCAAATGCTCAGTAGTATCCTCTTCCTCCCTATACAAAACACAAAGGGTATCCTTATCATTTCTGTTTCTATAATTTTCTTTTAATTCTCGCACATTTAACCTAGTTTTCATAAATATTACTGTCCCATTAGTGTCAAGTTCACCTATGCAGTCTCTTCTGCCATTACTACTCAAAAACCTCAGTTTGGTCATCTCTGCTTTTCTTGCTTCTATTTTTCTTTCAATTTCATTTGCCTCTTAATTTTTGTTTCGTTTTTAATTTCTTGTTTTTTATACTTTCTTACTTCTTCAATTCTAATATAGTATTCATTGCATATTTCTTTAATACTTTTTCCCCAACATTCCCCATATGGTTCTTTTATTTGATCTTCCACTACTTTCTTATCTAGCCATTTGTCATCTGATGTTATGAGATAACATTACATTTTTCATACTGTATTCTATTTTCAACTGGCTGTATTCCTATTTCTGCTATTAGCCCCCAGTATGGTGTAGTAGAAACCTGTTTAAACACTCCTTTCATAATTTTGTACTGTTTACTCTCTAGTTCTTTCATTTTTTTTTTTTTTTTTTTATTACAACCCAAACATTGTAGGTATTACTACTGTCTCATAGATCTTTATTCTCACTAACAATGTCAAATCTCCTACTCTGTTACTGTCTCCATACTTCCTAACTTCCTGTACCATGTAGCCTATTCTCTTATTGCTTCCCTTTTGCTTATGCTGAGACTTTGGTTTCCTTTATCCTAGTACCATTCTCCTAATTATTTATATTCCTTAACTGTTTTTATCATTCGGAGTTTCTTAAAACCTCGTCCTTTTAATTCCATGGTTGATTTGTTTTTCGGAGGAAATTGGGAGAAACAAAAATCCATGAAAGGACTCCCTCATATCTTATACATGCAAAACAATACATCTCTCTGAAGTGCAAAGAATGTACAGATATAATTGTGTACGTTTGGTGGTACATATCTGTTTTAGCTTAATTCTAAAAAATTTTTGTTGTCTTATAAATAGGAAGAATGAGTCTACAAAATGAAGAGAAATTAGTTGAGAGAAAACTTAATCAGGATTAATGGATGTTGTCAACACATTTTATATCGTCTGGTTTTTGAGAAATCATAACAAGTGAAGCAGATGTCTGCATTTGTTATGGGTTCTGATTGATAAGCTGAGGGTAATTAACCTTAGTTTATTATACAAGTTATACAGCAAGATATACAGCATTGCCGAGCCAACATTTGTAGAGCGGGGGAGAATGCGGAAGACTGTGTGGTTACGTGACTGACCCAAACATAAACAACAGATATCATTTACAAACTTAGACAGCGTACCAACAATATTCATACACTGATTACATACGAAATCCTGACCACAACCTTCACATATTGTTACATCTCCCTTCTTTTACATTTTCTCAACAAAATCTTGGAAGAACTTTTCTTCTACATAAATGGTCCCTGCAACATACATTTAATCCCACATACCTAATTGGCTCTTTAAATTTATTACAAATAATCCTCAAGATATTGAGGTTTCCTTACAACACGACCACTTCTGGTTCTTTGTGATTCCAAGTTATCAGCTTCAGGAATTATTAAAGTTTTATTTCCAACATCATTCGTATTTACATCAGTTTCAAGTTCAATATCAAAATCGATATAATTATCAGTTACTGTCTCTGATGTCTTTCTCAAAAATTTACGATTTCTAAAATATACTTTGCCTTCTACTTCTATTTTGTATTTCCTTTTTGCAACCTCTTTTATTACCTTACCTTTCTTTCATTCCTTTTTTCCTGGAACTGGTTGTACACGGATGACATCGCCTGGTTTTAATGAGACTAAATTCTTACATGATCTGTTATAATATTTAGCTTGCTTAATAAATTTTTTAGTTTGAACTTCTGGTACCCCATCAACAATCTTGGGTTTACGTAAATTTTCTGTTATAGGTAATTGACTTTTAGTTCTTCTACCAAAAAATCTTTGAGCAGGTGAAGAGTTAAATCCCTCAGTTGGAGTGTTTCTCCATTCAAGAAGTGCTAATAAAGGATCATGGCTATCCTCCTTTGATTTTGTGAACAACTGTTTCATTATTTTTACTGCATTTTCAACTTTGCCATTTGACCGGTAAGGGGATGATTTTACGTTTAAATGACCATTTCTTCACAAAAGTTTGAAATTCACTTGATGTAAATTGTGAGCCACAGTCACTTACTACAATGTCTTGTATACAATAGCGTGAAAAATGACTCCTTAACTAGCTTACAACATTTGACGCTAACATATTTTCCAATGAATTTATCTCAAAATATGATGAATAATAATCTACCAAAATCAAATAGTTACAATTGCCAACACTGAAAATATCCATTCTAATTTTAGACCAAGGCCTAGAAGGAAAATCATGTGAATTTAAGGATTCCTTGGTTTGTTTACTACCATACTTATTACACACCACACAAGAAGAAACATAATTCTTTATATCTGCACTCATGCCAGGCCAGAACAATATATCTCTACCATATCTATCAGTAGCTTCAATCCCATTGTGAGCATAATGAAATTGTTTCAGCATGTAAGACCTTAAACATGATGGGACTACAATGCAATTACCTCTATATATTATATCATTATCAATAGTAAGTTCATCCCTAAATTTAAAAAAAGATCTTATGGTTTCAGGAACCTCTATACAATGAGTGGGCCAACCTTTTAGAATTGTTTCTTTTAATGTTTGCAATACAATATCACTTATGGTCTTTTGTCTATTATCCTCAAGCCTTTCATTTGTCACAGCAACATGTTCTGTCATATTTACATTACCAACCTCTTCAAATAATGCAATTACATCAGATTTATCAGCACCTGAAAATGTATTCGACAAGAAATCTCTACTCAGTGTATCTGCTATATACATTTTACTACCTGGTTTATACTTAACACTCAAATTAAACTTCTGCAATTGCAATAACATACTTTGTAACCTCTTGGGACATTTCATTAATGGTTTCTTAAAAATACTTTCCAAAGGTTTATGATCAGTTTCTACAATAACATCTTTGCCATAAAGGTATTGATCAAAACGTAACACTGCAAAAACAATGGCTAACATCTCTTTTTCTATTTGAGCATATCGCTGTTCTGTTTCAGTTAACGATTTAGAAGCATAAGCCACTGGGTAACCGTATTGCATTAAGACAGCACCTAATCCTGACATTGAATCATCACACTGTAAAGACACATTACAATTACTGTCAAAATATTTCAAGCAAGAAGCTTCAACAATTAGTTTCTTAATCTTAGAGAATGCTTCATCATGAGAAGAGTTCCACTTCCATTCAACATTTTTCTTTTCCAAATTTCTTAATGGTTGAGTTACTTCTGACAACTTTGGTAAAATCTTTGAAAGATAATTAACCATCCCTAAAATTCTTTTCAATGATTTAACATCACTTGGCACTTTTAGACAATTAATAGCTTCAATTTTCTTTGGATCTGGACAAACACCATCCTTTGTTAGCAAATGTCCAATGTACTTAACTTCAGTCACATGTAATTTCATGGTTTTCCTAAGCTTCCTGATCAGTATTTCCTTTGCCATAAACTATGATATCATCTGCTATTACTTCTATGCCATCTAAATTATGTAAGGCATCATGCATTTGTCTCTGGTACTCTTCTGGTGCCGATGATATACCAAAAGGCATTCTCTTCCATCTATAGCTACCAAAAGGCGTATTAATTGTAGTCAAATAACTTGACTCTTTGTCAATTTGCACTTGCCAAAATCCGTTCTTTGCATCAAGAACTGCAAATATTTTAGCTTAGCCAATCTTGGTAAAATTTCCTCAATTGTTGGAAGTGGATAATGGGGTCTCCTGATAGCTTTGTTCAGATCTGTAGGATCTAAACAAATCCTTAAATCTGAATTAGGTTTTGTTACTAAAACCATGCTAGAAACCCAATTTGTAGGTTCCGAGACCTTTTCAATAATGGTACCTTCCATACTACTTAACTGCTGCTTCAATTTTCTCTTAAGGGCAAAAGGAACTTTTCTTGGAGCAAGGATCACTGGTGACACTGTATCATCAGTATTTATCTAACATGGAGGTCCTAATTCCCCCAATCCTTCGAATAAATCAGGAAAATCAGAAATAATCATGTTTTTATCTAAGACTTTCGGAGAAACCTCATTTATTTCTTGCTTAGCTCTTGGGTTATCATTCACAAGAATTTTGATCAATTTCAGTCTCTGTCCATCCTCGTAACCTATTACAGAAGAAACATTTTCCTTCACTACATAGAAATTAAGTTTATACTGCTTTCCTTTCCTTTCACACATTAGAGTTTTAATTCCAATAGTCTTGATAGTTTTATTATTAAACACTTTCAGTTTGATGCTATCACCAATATCTAACTTATCATTGCCAATCAAACGCTTCAATTCTCTAACACTCAAAACATTGCACGTAGCACCGGAATCAATGTGAAAATTTATTTCTTGATGATTTACAGTCATGGTTACATACTGCTTTCTCTCATGACACATAGAAATGTTTCCTATCGATTCATTTATTGTGCTAATTTGCTGAAGGTCACTATCACTGTCCTCATTCTCTTCACATGTTTTCACTTTTTCAGAGTTCCAATTACTATTACACTGTTTAGCATAATGATTCTTTTTCTTACATTTAGCACACACTTGACCATATGCTGGGCACATCCTAATTTTATGAGTCCTGCCACAATACCTGCAATCTATTATTTCCTTGGCACAATTGTACTTAGGCTTAATTTGAGGATTTGTGTACTTGTTTTTCTTCTTCCACACGACATTAACTTCCTCCTCTTCAGTATTACACTAGTCATCTGCTGCTTTTACTGAATTTACATTTCATAATTTTTTACAAAATTCACAGCCCTTTTCAAGGTCATTGTCTTCGTATCCATCTGCACATGATCCAGTAATTTCTCCCTTGCCTTATCATCATGTAAATTGAGGATAAATTGATCCTTGATCATTTCTTCTTCATTATCATAATTGCAAGTTTTGCATAGAATTCTTAACTGAGTTATGAATTGGTCACAACTTTCATTAGATTCTTGTTTCCGCTTGAGAAATTTGTATCTTTCCATGATTATATTTGATATGGGACTGCATTCTGCATCAAATTTCCTTAATACTTTATCTATCTTATATATATCTCCATCTGCATCCCAAGACAGTGTATTATATTTCTCAATCCATAATTCTCCTATAACATGCAAGAATGTTGCTACCCTTCGTCTGTCAGCTTCATAGTCTAAGCCTATGGCAATTCCATAGTTAATAAAAGCTTCTTTAAATTTCTTCCATTTGAGGGCTACATTATTACTTGCACTAAAGTCCATAGGACTTGGGGGAGTTAGATGTACATTCATCTTTATGGTACAAAACTACCTTAATTATGATAAGAAAAAAAAAAAAACTTATTCCACTGGGGAAAATTATGCACGTCAGCAAAGGCGTAGCCTAGGACATCAACAAACTGGTCCGTAACTTGTAAGTTGTCACTTACCCTCATTTCTTCTTTAATTCAGCTTTTATGTAGATAAGAACCACTTCTCACACCATGTTATGGGTTTTAATTGATAAGCTGAGGGTAATTAACCTTAGTTTATTAACGGATTTTGAGCGAAGTGAAAATTCTATTTTTGGGTGAGATAGCCATGTCGTCCTGATGGAAGTTCCTTCATTAGTAGCTTCCTAGGTTATATGTGACTACAGTGATATATCCCTGAGAATTTACCGAAGGTACCCAGAATTCTAACTCCTGGAGCGAATATCCCTTATAATATTAAGAAGGGATATCACGCAAGGACGTAATGGCACACCTCATAGCAATATGCACCCCAGGTAGAGTTTTTACGTTTCGAGGAGGTGTGGCAAAAATAAAAGGGTGGCCCTCCAAAGGCCATCCCCGTTCCCTACTACTATCGACAGTACAACAGCGCCACCCCTATGATAGTGGCCATTCCTTGTAGCATTGAGCATAGGCTGTTATAGATACAGTACTACGGGAGGGAAACTGAGGATCTTTTCTATAGAAGAGATGGGTGGGTCCCTCAGGACGACATGGCTATCTCACCCAAAAATAGATTTTTCGCTTCGCTCAAAATCCGTTTTTTGGGCTCGAGCCATGTTGTCCTGATGGAAGCATACCAGAGCATTAATATATCTGTGGATTTTCCATCAGTGCCTAAACCCTATATCAACCTTTTCAATGGTCATACTGACCATATGAGACTAGTGACAATACCGTTTTATGTCATCATCACTAATCATGACCAAAGTTAGTGCTTCCTGCCTCCTACAGGGAAGAGTCATCTAGACAGTTGGAAAGGGATTTCAAGGTTTACATAAATAGTATGACCAAACTTAAGTACACACTGATTATTCAAATAGTCTCAATTTGTATATTTGGCCAAAATGACATCAGTGTTTCTTATGTCTAACATTTGATGCATACAAATATGTGAAGGATGCATTCTAGGTAGATAAAAACTCTGGCATGTATAGATACAATTGTCTGGCGAAGGTGGACGCACTACATTCTAATAGACATTTATTTTAATAAATGACTACAAGAGATGGTTAACAAAATGAATGTAGTCTGACAATGGGATTATACCTGAAACGAGTACAGGAATCATATTTCTTTCTTGAAGGAATGAAATCAAGAAATGCCACTCTTAGATTGAAGAGAAGATAAAAGATAATTGCTCTTCATAATTCCTGTACTGGTTACCATTAACTGCACTATGTACTTCGTACACCGGCACTAGTGCTATCTGTATAATTCCACACCTGGGATTTTAGAACAGAGCTAGTGTTACCATGGTAACACTTAACTAAAAGAAGACATACTTAAAAAGGATGACTTCCTCTCCCCTTAACTGACAGTCCCAGTCAATTATCTGTTCATCGTAGAATAAACGGCAGAGTAAATAAGTTACCTAACGTCACCACATATTGCTTCAGATCATGGAATAGCATAGCATAGTGTTTGTAGAACACCCTGGATGATTCTTATCCAGTGCATGTCCGAGGACAAGTGAGGTCCCAAACCAAAAATAATTTATCACAGCAATTAGGGGGCAGGTTTTAATACACTACCTGCCGCCACTACAAAGTGTTTCAGTTCATGCACTTGTTTTGCATAGTGTTTGTGAAACACTCTGGATAATTTCCATCCAGTGTATGAACGAAGACGCTCAAAGTCCATGTACTAAAAGAAGTTCAGTGATGAAGCAATCTTTCTCGAATCATGACCTGCGGGAGTACTGTCCGGATCCGCTCTACGAATAAAGTAAGTGAGCTTCGCCCTTAGTTGATTTAGAGATAAATTTGATCCCAAAGTTTTCTCCTTTAAAGAGCTGTCCTCCCCTGAAGTCTGAAGTTCTACAAAGATAGACCTTTAGACACTCTACAGGACATAGAGAGACATCTTCCTTCGGAGGACAGATTCTCCAGGGACTCCACCTCTTAGTGGGTAGCTCGTTTTTAGCGAGAAATGATGGATCAGGAAAGAGATTCAGTTCTCCTAAGTCTGTGAACTGAATGTGGCCCTCATCTCTCGATAGAGCCACTATCTCACTAACTCTAGCCCCAGAGGCTATTGCAAACAGGAAAATAACCTTTTGGGTTGGATCCTTAAGAGAACCATCTTCATTGTTCACTGATGAGGCATAATGTAAGACCTTGTCCAAAGACCCAGAGATGGGCTTTGGTGGTGCTGCAGGCCTAAGTCTAGCACATGCTTTCGGAATCTTGTTAAAGATTTCATTTGCCAGATCCACTTGAAAGGCATATAGGAGAGGTCTAGTCAAGGCCAATTTGCATGTATTTATCGTATTGGCCGCCAATCCCTGGCTATGAAGGTGGACAAAGAAGGGCAGACAGAAGTTCATAGAAATTTCTTTTGGTCCTTTTGTTTTAACAAACTCCACCCACTTCTTCCAGGAAGACTCATATTGTCTTCTAGTAGACTTAGCCTTGTATTCTTGTAAGAATTCTATATTGCCTTCTGAGATCCCAAACCTCTTTCTAACCACTAGGGCAAGCAATTCATGAAATGAGGGGTTTGGGTTCTCCATGATAAACCTAAGGCAGTTTATTTTTGAATCTTCAGAAATATAGCTAGGATCGGAACTAGGACCGGCCTCCTCTAGTCTATCAGCCTCATTAGAGGATCCTCGTAAGGGGCTGTTAAACGAGGTACTATCTTGAAGATGCTCGTGATGAAAAGATCGAGCTACGTTCCGGGACTTATTCCCATCTGGGATGGAATATGTCTGCGTCCATGGACCATTCCAGCTCTATCTCTTTGGATTGAGATAGAGTATCCACCGTCACATCGTGGATCAGTTGAAAGTGAACTGCTGTTAGGTGCCATTCCTTTAAGAAAGGGATGGGTAACTTCACCAGAACTGTACGAGATGTTCGATTGTGAAGTCATATCTGATCTCTTCAAGCATTTGATGCGTGTTTTCTCCAGACTCTTAACGCATCCTTCAGATGTACTCATTGCACAAGGTCTACCAGAATTGCGAACCAGGGAAAGTTTAGCGTTTACCCTTGTTAGCGTTTCGGGAATCTGATCGATCAGCTGAGTCACTTGACGGACCTTGTGAGCTCCTTTTAAATTCCCAAGAGGAAATTGAGTTGATGTGACTGAAAGCTTTGATGGTTTCTTGGCTATCGAAACCATAAATCTGGAGAAAGTTGAGACTTCTAGAGGCAAATCTTGCATCTACGATGTCCCGGGAACCAGGTCCTCTCTAAGAAGATACTTAGGACTGTGAGTCTGATACGTATCTATTCTAGGATGAATATTACTCTTCGTGACATGAATCCTAGATAGGAGGAAGGGGGGTGGTTGGCTGGAAGGTTCCGGGGGGACACCTTTAAGGTCTGGTAAGGCTACGAACACCCTTAATTGGAACAAGGTCCATATATTCAGAAAGATTAACATTCGGAACTTGTAATTTGCTATAAACTTGTTGAGTGGCGACAGGTTCAGAATGACTCGGAGATTTCTCGAGTCCTTCTCGTGAACAGAAAATGGCCTTCCCTGGAACTCGACGAGCCATAGCTTTCTTACTACCTGTATGCTCTAGAGCTCTCAGGTATACTCCTCCAGGAGGGTTTTGAACTGTAGAAGAAGGTAAGAAGACGTAAGTAGGGACATTTTTGTTTCCCACCAACGGTTCATTTCGAATAGGCTCTGGACCAAAGGATCGAAGGTCCTGCGATAATGAGGGAAAGTTCCTTTTAGCCAAAGCGTCTTTATGCTTCGAATAATCAGCAGGTTTAGACTTTTGACCATTTGCCTGTAACATTGTGGTCACTGGAATATTTCCAGTATTTTTGATCTTCTTTTTAGGCTGGGGACCCACAAACACAGAAGATTTTCTCTTTGAGGGAATGCCCCATTTCCGGAGAAGACTTATGTTTTCCATAGTGGCATTCTTAATTCCTTCCATAATGACCTCTTGTGGGAAGAGGTCTTTACCCCAGATGGTGGAAGATATTACCTTCCTTGTTTCGGGTTTCACTGTTGCAGCAGCGAACGCAAACTCTCTACATGTTCTCCTAGCCTTCGCAAAGGCGTAAAGGTCCTTTACCAAGGTAGCCATATGCATTTTGGCTATGACCATGAGCATGTCTGGGGTGTTTTCGTAGGTTGAACACAACTCTATGTAGTTTTGTAGAGAAAGGGATGTCGCAAGTCTCTTCTTTGACTCGAGTTCATTAAACAAGAGCAAATCAGACAAATTAGGGACACATACGTTGAATTGTCGATTTGCGACATCCTTGTCTAATTTTCCTACCGAAAATGTCAAATGGACATCCTTCCAATCCTTTTCCTGACCGGGAAAGGCTGGTGACAAAGGCTTGCACTCATCGAGTGTAGGACATGTTTACCCGCCTCTACAGCTTTGGTAACCGAGGTAAATACATTCCCCATAAAGGGGAAAGCGAGTGAAGTAGGAGCAAGAAAGGAAGGGTGTCTGTTATTCAGTGAGAATACCTTTGTTTCTGAATAACCCGCCCTCTTAAGATTACCTGAAAGGATAGTCTGTGCCTTATCATGGTCAAGAATCATGACCTCCTTTTGTTCCGTTCCTTTTCCTGACTATGGTTCATACCACAGTCGAACCCAACAATTAGGGAAAGCATCAAAGCTTGGCCAAAATTGGATTTTGTCCAAAGGAACAGCACCTAATTTCTCTGAGATGTAGAGATTGTCATTTGAAATCGACATCTGCTCCGCAAACATCCAGGGATTGGTTATGGAGCATGTAGGAAGGAAGGTCTTGATTCATGGGTCGTTTGACTGACCCGTGGGAAGCAACAAGAGAAGCTTTACGAGGTTCTATATTCTGTTTTACTTCCTGCTTTTTGCTTTGTTTACCAAAGCTCTCTATCTGATTCTTCAGTTGGATACAAAATTATACCACATTATCCAATAAAGGGGTAGAAGACGAAGATGTTGACATCAGTGGCTTTTTAGCCGGCATAGGCGGAGGAAAATCCGACACAACATATTTCTCTTCTACCTTAGGGCACTTCTTGCCCTCGTCCCAAAGGTTTTCTCGTCATGAGAGGATGTAGTTGGCTCCTGAGGGACTGCTATTTCCTCACTTAGCTTTAGAAATAATAGCTTACGCATCCTATAATTAGGTAGGAAAGGTCCCGGAGAGATCTTTTGGAAGCCTCTCACCCAGTTACGTAATTTATACTGAGCTATATCCCTAGTCTCTGTAGACTTGGGATTATCAAAACCTTCAGACATCAATGTCCGACATATGTTACAACCCTTTGAGTTCCAATAATGTAGGGATCCGGAAATGATATTGCAGGGGGCATGTAACCTGCAAGTCTTATGACCGTACAAGTCCTTACTCTTGGCTTTGCAGGGGACCGCAGCACAAGATATCTGGTGTTCCACCTGTAAAGAAAGGAAAACCAACTGAGTATACAAGGGATTATTACCCTGATAATCAACATGTAAATGTCATCTATGACAGAATAGCTTAGGACAGTAAGCTATAAAGGGATAGTAGGAGATACATACTTGTGTACCCCCGCGAGCAAATGCTGCTACCTCCCCTCAGCATTAACTACATGGAGCTTTCTATGTTGAGAAAATCCAAGTAGAAGGGTTCTTACCCCTAGGGGTAGAGAAGTATCAAGTAACTGTCCCAAAAAATGTTAAAACTGTGGGGTCAGGATGACTGATTCTAAATCAGACTCTTGAAGAAAATATTCCTTCAATATATAAGCGGTACCAGCAGAAAAACTCGCTGAAGGATACTCAAGGTATGCTAGAAAATACTACTGTATCATGGTACTGTAGTTTTCTAAATGCATTAAGTCTATATTGCAAATTATCGACTACTGTACCTATGTATAGTAATCTAGTCATTATGCTGCCTTCCAGGCAACATATAACAGAAGGGTCCATCCAGCCTAAAACCAGATGGACTAGAAAAAAAGACATATATTAGTATATCCGACTCAGGTCATTTGCTGTAGTCTTCCTACTATATTAAAATATAGAGTTTCCTGATCAGGGAGACTCAAGAAAAGGCTGTACCTTTTTAAGGTTAGGAGTGTATAACTCTTGCCTTCAAGTATTTAATATTGTAGGGTGATCCTAAACTGATTTCCAATCAGGATATTGAAGAAATCATATTACTTCAATATAGGAATAGGCTCAGCAAATGCCCAAGCTGGATATCCAAAATATATTGGAAATAACTACTAGTACAAGAAATAAAGTAGTTTTCCATCTACAGTATATACTATACTGAGATATACTAGCTATCTGTATAACCTATACAGTAGTTGATCCGGCATGTTGCCGGTCTAGCTAGGACTTGCCGGCATACGCGGCAGAACTAGCGAGACAGAGAGAGAGACAGTATGGAAAAAAGGGCTATCCTTTACTGTAAATGTATACAGTAATTAAGGAAGTCAAAGTCTAATAGACTGCCTTTTTCCTGGAAGAAGGTTCTAATAGAAGGGGAGAATGTAACATTCAGGCTTCTATATAGCTACAGTACTGTTGCCGGCAACCCGCTGATAGTACTAGTACAGTCGGCGCGCTGCCTACCGAGTCAGCACTGACTTTGCCGGCCCGGCCAGCAGCACACAGGCAACAGAACCTATAGCAACAGTCCAAGGGAGGACTGAAGAACCTTGGGACAGAAGGGACTACCCACTCACGGCCATCATGGACGTAACTGTCGGCCAGGCCAGCAGCTGGCGAATGTGCCGTCAGCCGCCAGCCATGTCGGCAGCCGCCGGCAATGTCGGCAGCCGCCGGCAATGTCGGCAGCCGCCGGCAGTTGTCGGCAGCCGCCGACAGTCCATGAATGTCGGCAGCCGCCGACAGTCCATGATTGTCGGCAGCCATCTTGGTTAACGGCCAGGCCGGCAAATGGCTATCATGCCATCAGTCGCCGGCAATGTCGGCAGCCATCTTGGTTGCCGGCCAGGCCGGCAAATGGCTATCATGCTGTCAGCCGCCGGCAACGTCGGCAGCCGCCGGTAATGACGGCAGTTGCCGACAGTCCATGACTGCTGGCAGCCATATTGGTTGCCGGCCAGGCCGGCAGGCGGCAGTAGCCCTGCCGCCAGCCAAGATAGGAAAGGGAGTCTGGCTGGCTCCAGCACCCTACCGCAAAGGTAAGGTTGTAGGATGTCAGCCTAAAAACAATGGATGAACCATCAAAGAGGATAGAGGGGTAGGGGAAAAGGGTCCTGTAATGTCTGTGAAAGGAACTGACAAACTTATTAGTCCTACCACCTATAAAAGGAACTCTGTTTCTCTATCGGTATCGACAGAATCCAAGTGCCATGAGAGACTCAGTTCTCCAACCCAGAGACTGCCGACACAGTTAAGGGGGAGGCCAACAAGGGAGAAACAGGGTTCCAGTGCGCCGTTATCCTAGGCTAAAAGAGAATTACTCTTAGCCCAGGGCTGTGGCACAGGACTAGTCTTTTAGTCACAAGGAGAAGATGGTATACTACCATAACTCTAATGCGACTATGGAGGGCTAACCTCCATTGTCGGCAACCTTGTCGGCAGGGGAATAAAGGTGTCCTACAACCAACTCACCTTGCCGGCAGGTCGTCGACATAAGACTAAATACTCTGAGATTCTGACTAAATCTCAAAACCTGCTGGTATATCCACAACCAAAGGTTAAGAGAATAGGCAGAAACCAAACCCCAGGTTAGCCATGTCTGAATAAAATTCAGGCACGGCTACTAGGGTTGTAGTCTGAGGCTACACTCAGAGGGAAAGGGATTACCCTTAAGTCTCCGAAGAGACGTGAGAAGTTTCATAATATTCTAGGAGGTATCAGTCTCCAAAGAATGAAAACAAAACACAAGGGTAATCGGGGAATGTCAAACGTATAGAAAATGTCTAGGTTAGGTTAACTAGGCTATACGAGTTCTCGGTTACCTAAATCACCGAAACTCTAACTATACGATCGACAGAGGAAAAATGAAATAATTATGCACATAATCAAATCTTCACAAGAGTAAATGCCTAAATAGCTAATTAATTACAAGAATTAAATAAAGCTATATAAAAACTGGAAGTCGTTCCGCTAACTAAATAACGCATGCCTAAGAACGACGGCACCCATGGCGCCTCCAGTAACTGGCCTAGCTCTTAAACACAATAAATACTTAATTTCATTGTGAAACAGCAGCTAAAACATATTCAAAGTACAGACCCGATACTCAACTTTCCAAAGGCGGAAGAAGATGAAGAAAGCATGATTAAAAATCCTTTAAACAATCAAAAAAATTCAATCACAGGAAAATACCACCGAGCGAAATCGAAAGCGAAAAAGGAATGACCACTATCGTAGGGATGGCGCTGTTGTACTATCGATAGTAGTAGGGAACGGGGATGGCCTTTGGAGGGCCCCCCTTTTATTTTTTCCACACCTCCTCGAAACGTAAAAACTCCATCTGGGGTGCAGATTGCTATGAGGTATGCCATTACGTCCTTACGCGATATCCCTTCTTAATATTTTAAGGGATATTTGCTCCAGGAGTTAGAATTCTGGGTAACTTCGGTAAATTCTCTGGGATATATCACTGTAGTCACATATAACCTAGGAAGCTACTAATGAAGGAACTTCCATCAGGACGACATGGCTTGAGCCCAAAAATACAAGTTATACAGCAAGTTATACAGCATTGCCCAGCCAACATGTGGAGAGTGGGGGAGAATGTGGAAGACTCTGTGGTCACGTGACTTACCCAAACATAAACAACAGATATCATTTACAATCTAAGACAGCGTACCAAACAATATTCATACACTGATTACATACGAAATCCTGACCACAACATTCACATATTGTTACAACAGCCACTACACCGTAAGATATGAAACTTTATCCAGGGAAGAAGAAATATCCATCTGGATTCCCTTATTCAGGTATGTATCGGTATAACGTCTTGCTAAAGACTTTTTATGAAATATATTGTCCCCAAAGTTTCCGTTTTGATACAAATATTCTTATCGCTTTACTGGGTCCAGAGAATTATATGTTTCAGGAAATATTATTCCTTTGGGACCATTCTCTTTAAATTTATGTGCATCCTTTGGCTATTTAAGTATTCTGTAAAAACACATGTGAATCTCTCTCTCTCTCTCTCTCTCTCTCTCTCTCTCTCTCTCTCTCTCTATCAATTAATCTTAAGAAGCATATACTTTAGCGATCAACAACTGTTTCCCTAAAGGCTCTTCCCTTCCTCTTCTAGATTCCAACTGCAGACCCCAATTAATAACCACGTCATCATCGAACCCATAATAATGATCCTTTAACAACTCAGAGCCTTATCTTTTTTCCTAAAACACTGGAAGATTGTGGAAGATTAAAAATCTCCTTTCAAATGACGTTTTCTTGTAAAACCTTAATAAATGATCTGGAAAACAATCTTTCAAGAACTGCAATTGTCTCAAGACAGTCTCCATTTGTATACCCAAAACAACAAGAAAAAACTAAGTTCAATAAAAAAATTTGAGGCATCATTCCTAACTTCCTTTTTAGGACTGATAATAGATCCAGAAAGTAAGCCAAGGCTCTTTATTACTTTTTAATGAATCTATACTCTTAAGTGTTATATGTTACGTTAAACTTGTGTACATTGTATTACAAAACTTTGAAAATGGCTTATTTTTTCATGTATATTGATGTAAAAATTAAATAATTCGTTTTATTTCATATAAGTTGATGTAAAAATAAAAAAAATAGATTATTCATTTTTATTTAGGTCAATGTATTTATAACTCAAAATATCATTGTGTTCTGGAACAGGAGTGCTAGACACTTCTCATAACTATTGTACTTCTGCGCCGGCCGCCTGACAAACGTGAGTTCAACAGGGTGATGGGTGATTCGAGAGTGGGTTCCTGGAGCATCGCTATTGCGTTATGTTAGTCTTGAACAATCCAGAATTCTCTAGAGTATTGTTCCTAATATAAAAGGACAGGTTCATGCGTTCATAGATTGCCCGGACATTATTCCCGGATGTGGCTCTTAGACAGTCAGTCATAGCCCCCAAGGTGGAAGACCCAACCAGTGTGGTCAGGGTCTTGCCAGATCTCGGCTCACGACAATTTGCTCAAGTGTACTGCTCCGACAAGAGCAATCATACTTTTCAAAGTTACTAGACACATATGCAAGAGATTCAACTCACCCAAGAGCATACACAACCAAGACCGGCCCTCAGAAATGTCATACAGTCAATCAGCCCCTAGAGCATAACTGTAGGCATGGATATGCAGTTGCTCAGCTCCAAGAGCATGACCGCAGTGACAGGAGTGGGGGTAGACTTGTCAGAATCAGTGGAAGTCTGACATGGAGGCCTTGAACAGGGAGCTCTTTCGGGCTTAGGTGGCTGTGGCGGGCACCTACAGCAGTGGCAGTTGGGATGGTCTGTAATGCTGTCAATCTTCTAAATTGCTCTGGACACCTCATGTTCTAGGCATGGTGAGATCCACCATAATTGGGACACTTCGGATGGGTCTTTAACCCGTTCTTGTGGGTGTCAATGCATTCTTGGGTGGGATGGCGGCGGCTGCAGACTCCACAGACCGTTAAGCTCCTGCAGTTTTTCTTGTGGTGGGCGAAAACGTTGGCAGTTGAAGTAGCGTAGCGGGTCGATGTTTAAGTCCTCCATGGGGAAAATTCCCCATAGTCCGAGGTCCAGTGACAGTGGGATTGGCCCAATGAAGGTGACTGTGACTTTCTTGGTAGGCAGATTATGGCTGCCCAAATGGCGTTCAGCATGAACAACATTATTGCAGTCAGATATGAAGGACAGTAGCATCTTGACAGAATAATTGGAGACAACTGCTTTCCTGAATTTCCCAGCAGGATCAATATAGGCCAGGGAGATTTCTCTGTGAAAAAGGCTGTTGCTATACTGATCCTTAGGTGTAATGATCATGTCACCCTTTAGATTTGCTCTGGCAGAGATCTTTATTCCTGGGTTCGAGGGTGCAATGGCAGCAACTGCTGCATAGGAAGGTACACCTTCCACGGCTGGTAATTTAAATTTTGGCAGGTGCTCTGTATCCATAGAGGTGGGCCGTGATTCTGGAAGAGGCTCAACAGTTGGAGTGAGTGTAGCAGTGGCTTTAGCAAGTTCTGGAGTACACCCAACGGTTGAGGTGAGTGTGGCAGTGACTTCAGCTAGTAGCTGTGTTAGGCAGAATGTGCAATTGTAGTGTGGCTGATGTGCCTCAGCCAGAGCAGGAGGGTGAATGTCTTTGGAAGGATCCAGGTCAATGGCTGACACTTCTTCTTTTGTTGTTGGGGTGCTAGTAGGTAGTGTTTCAGTGGAGGTGACAGTAGGTGGTTTCACTGTTGTTCCACTTTTTTTCTTCTTGGCAGGTGGCATCGTCACTGGTTGAGGAGAGGGATAAAAAACAAGAAGACCACGTTCCTGATAATATCTATTAGGTTCAGCCCTCATGCAGTCGATATCTGGATTCGGTTTAAAACTAAGCCATGTAGGTGGGCTGCCCAGGGTCTTCAGTATCTTCTGGAGAACTCCTGGGGTATGGAAGTGTGGGATCTAAATGATGATGAGCTTCAGTGGTAAGGCTTTCTTGTGCAACGGAGGCTCCCTATTCCTTCTAGTGACAAGTTGATATACGATGTCGTGGTACAGATTGCAATCATTGCATCTGCACCATATCTTGTGCAGAACACAGTCCCAATCAAACTGCAAGCCCAGCTCTGCAGCCAGCTTGAGAGCAAAGATCACAAATTTTCCCTTTTGATCATATTATGCAGTGCATTCCTTGCATTTTTTCCTGTCCACATGACAGAAGTCTTGACAGCGCTGGTGCTCCTTGCTATAGCAGAAACAACAGATGAATGTTCCGCTACAAGAGCTTATTGGAAAGTCGACAGTGTATGTCAGCGCTGAAAATTTCTGCCACCAAACTGGCAGGGAGCTGGGTGTCCCTTGTGCTGGGTAGGACAGTTCTTGAGTTGGCAGAAAGATCATTGCTTGCTTTTTAAAGTGTACAGCCTTGTGCTGGACACGGCCTCCTACATTGGCCGCCCATTTTAGAGATTAGGGGGAGGCAGAAACGAGAGAGACCTGACTGAACACTCCTTGTGTTGTAGACCTTCTCTAGCTACACCCTCTGTGACTCTGAACTTTAGTGACTAAACACACCGGTAAAGTATTTTGAAGAAGACAAAGAAGACTGAATCAGTATTCATCATTAGAAGCAGGAGCCATATTTCTTCCTGTCAACATTTTATATCTGAAACTACACAATGCCATCTATACCTTGCTTTATAAAGGTTTGGAAAGTCAACTCGTCCTACTTGATAACAACTTTCGTTTGTTCGTTGTAATGTAGCCAACAATTCCTGTTGATATGGGCCTTTCCCTTGTTCGGCCCTTAGATAACCTATAAAATAAATGTTGGTTGTTAAACAAAAGGAAATTTGAAAGGTTTTTAGTTGTAGAGAGAGATACAAATAGAGGAAGGATGATGGTGGTAGTGGAAGGGGGCCATCATGTCATGGATAATGGTAGTTTGAAGGGGTTGCAAGGCCTTTGAAACGTAGAAAAATGTTGCAGGTAGGGTTGTCCAACCCTTTACTCCTTAGGGTCCCTGCGGAAAAAGTTATGGAAAAATACAGGGGATGTTGTGTTTTGGGCCTTACGGTGAGGGGAAGAGATGGATTTTGATGAGGGTTTCAGAGGCTGTTACCTCCGTGGAGGTAGGTTTGAGAGTAATTGTGTGTGGATTTCTATGTTTCCGACAATTGCTTTTACCAATGTGGCTGCAGTCTGCCTAGCATGTTACGAGTTGATGTCCACTTGAAGGTTATCCCTCAGTTATGCTTTTCCGCTACATTCTAGCAGGTAGTGCATGAGGGCCTGTTGTGGTGTGACGTCACAGTATTCACAGGGTTTTTCATTATCATTTTTCTTCATCACCCAATTTGCTTTATACCCCAGCCTGAGTCGGTGGATGCATATTGCCTTCTCTCTTGGCGTGTTTCTGTCAATTGGGAAGGCTCTAGGTCCGTGACCCATGTGTACCTATACTCTGTCTATGTGTCTGGTGCTTTTGGCTATCTCATTCCCTGGTATTCCAATGTGACTTGGAATCCAGTTGAGAGTCAAAGGTTTGCCTCTGTAATTGCGCTGATATATGAGTGCTTTGATATTAGCTAGTAGAGCCTTGGTTTCTTTGTACTTTTCCTATTGCAAGGCCTCCATTGAGGATCTTGAGTCAGTATGAATGACTACAGGTCCTTCATTTTCAATGGAGTGTTTTAGTGCTTGTTTTATCACAATCAGCTGTGTCTGCATGGTGGAGGCATTGTTGGATGTTCTCCAGCAGGCCGAAAAGTTTTTGGAATATACTGCAGTTCCTATTGTCTGAATACCTGGATCTACGGTACTATCAGTGTAGTAGGTCTGCGCCCCTGCCGTTTTCGTACTCCTGATTGCTTCCTGGGCTACAATTCTTAGTTCTTCCATTGTGCAGTTCATATATTTATCCATGCTTGATAGATTGCACATCCTTGTGCTGGCCACAGGCTCTTGCCGTCTCATTGCATGTGTGTGTGTGTAAATATTTATGTCAAATCTTGATTATAGTTTTACTTTCTGTTTGTTCAGTATTATTTTCATTTTGCTGTTAATTTTTTGCTATTGTTTAAAAAATTTTATTAGAAGATTTTGCATAATCTACATCATATACAATAGATGAACGTAACAGAATTCGTGGCTTGGCTGGGATCTGAATTTTTATTCTGCTTGTAATTTCAACATCGTTTGTGAAGTAAACATATTTTGTTACTTGTATAAAATAGCCAGCAAACATTTTAGAGTTTAATGCCATTCGGTTTTTTTGACGAAATTTGTGAGGATCCACAAGTTGAGAAATTAAGTGATATTAAGAGAAAAGGAATTAAAAGCTCAGGCTGATTGTGAGAAAAGAGAAGCAGAGTTAAAACTTGAGCAATTAGAAGCCAAGAAAACAGCCAAAGATAGGGAAGTTCAAATAAAGCATCATGAGTTCAATGTTCAAAGAGGGTTATAACTTAAAAACTTTAAGTAGACTATTTCTAGTGATCCTGATAAATTTAGGTAAGTCATTTTTTATGAAGATCGAGTTGTACCTCCTTTTAATGAAAAGGATTTTGATGAATATATAGTCACCACTCGACATCAGAATGTTGGACTTAAATGTTATTAGGGGTTTTGTGTAGTAGGGGACAAAAAATTTATGCTTCTATTCTTGAGTATAGAATATGTGTTTTTGAATTTTGAATTTTTTTTTTTTTTTGTTACAAGACTATGAATTAACACCCAAAGCTTATAGGATGAAGTTTGGGAGTTGGACAAAACAAGAGAAGCAAACATATGTAGAATTTAGTAGAGAACAATCAAATTGGTTCCATAAATGGTGTAAAGCATCAGAATGTAGGGATGATTTTGATAGATTAAGTGAAACTGTTTTAATTGAACAGTTTAAGAATTGTGTTAGTGAGAACATTAAGGTTTACTCAAATGAAAGAAAGTTATCTACCCTTTGCAGAATAGCCGTATGTGTTGATGGTTATGTACTGGCCCACGAAGAGTCTAGGTCTAATGATAAAAGGTTTAATAGATCAAAAGACTATAGGGATACAGATAAGCATACAGGTACTGATGATGTAGACCAATTCTATTAATAGCAATTCTGTAGTATGTAATTGTTCCGTGCTAGGTTGGAATCTGCGCCGATTCCGAATCAGGTTGTGCGATGTTAGAATTCTTACTTTGTGCGGCAAAGTTGGAATGCAGTGTTGGGTTCCCGCGGGTGTTGACGCCTATATAAAGCACAAGTAGACGACATTAACGTCAAGTGCTTGTCAGTCAGTGTGCTGTCACGACCTTCTGCCAAGCTGCTAACAGGTGTTCAATTGCCAGTTAAGTACTTATTATTATCTAGTCTAGGAATAACTAATAACTGAGTAATTTGCCAAACTTTTTTATATCATTCTTTGATTTGACTTGGTGACAATTTAAACCCTGAAAGAAGTAAAACTAGAATAGATTATTCACTGGCAAAATCAAACATGGATCTACACCGCGAACATATGACTGCTGAATTAGATTATATTTTAGCTGCCAACAATACCATCATCCTGTCCGCTGAGAAGCATACAACCATCGTCGACATCCTCAAGCAACTTCAACCACAGGCATCAGACAAAGGCAACAAGGATCTCCCTGGAGATGCAAAGCTCAGGTGGTGGGTCAAGAGCAAGCACTTCAAGCTCATCAACCTCCCAGACCTTGGACTGTCGAATGTGCTTGTGGTCACAAAAAAGGTTCGTCCATTTACCTTTAAACAATCAAAATAATATTTTTCCACATTATTCACCCCTCCCGTATTTTATCAAAGTATTTCTTATGAACTAAGACATTATTCTGCCCCTTGTTGTATTTGGATAATGAATCCATGAACATTATCCTAGAAAGATTTGAGACAAAAACATCACAAATAGGGCCTATTGTTATGATCTTTTTCCATACTAATGATGAAATGTACCAAGGATGTTTATTTTAATGCCTTTTGGGGTTTAAAAAGATTAACCATTGTTTAAATTAAATAGTGTTTACCCCTCTCTTTTTTAGAATCATATTTTTTTTCAACCGCTCCAACTATCATCTGATTTAAATCAAAACTAAACTGAAATGGCTATTCTTAGATATAGGCTTTGTTTTCATAGTGTTATCATATTGTTAGAACCTAATACTGTTAACACACCTATTGTCATATAAGGTAAACGAGTCAGTCAGCGTATATACGTGAATCTACTTCACTCCAGAAAACCAAAATACGATTCCAACTAGGTCGCGCGATCTGGGAATCTTCATATTGCGCAGCTCCAAGTAAGAATATTCTAACACGGTGCAGATTCTGAGATGGGTCGCAACATATTTATTGTAAGAAACCAGGTCGCACAGTGTCTGAATGTTTTAAGTTGAAAAGGAAAGAAGATAAAAGTGTGGCTCCTGTAACGCTACCAAAGTCTCGTTATGGTGTGCTACCTGTAGAGGTTAACACTATAAATGACCAGGTTTTTTGACAGGAAGCCTGTTAATTCCAGTGTTTGTTCCAGACCTGTTGATAAGGTTTACAAGCCATACACTGCTAATGGGTTTGTTGCTGTTGATGGTGGTTCACTACACCCTGTTTGTATCATGCGTGATACTGGTTGTGCCCAGTCACTCGTTTAGAGGGAAGTTGTCCCTGTGAATGAGCATTTGTTTATTGAGAAGTATGCTCCCGTTCATGGGGTTGGTGCCCATGTTAGTGTTCCCTTGCATCGTATAGATCTTCATTGTGACTGGCTATTTAGGCCTGATATTGGTGGGGATTGGGAGTTTTAGATACTTCTCATAACTACTGTACTTTGGCGCCAGTCGTCCGACGAATGTGAGGTCAACAGGATGATTGTAGAGTGGCTTCCTGGCACCTGGCTATTGCATAATTATTATCTTAATGCTTCAGAATTCTTCAGCTACACCCTCAATGACTCTGGACTTTAGTGACGACACACACCGATAAAGTATTTTGAAGAAGACAAAAACTACTCCATGCCATCTG
Source organism: Palaemon carinicauda (assembly GCF_036898095.1). Taxonomy (NCBI): domain Eukaryota; kingdom Metazoa; phylum Arthropoda; class Malacostraca; order Decapoda; family Palaemonidae; genus Palaemon; species Palaemon carinicauda. The sequence continues at coordinate 8,395,014 of NC_090749.1, forward strand.
TCCCTTGCTTTATTAAATTTTGGAAAGTCAATTCATCCTACTTGGTAACAACTTTTTATGTTTATTCATTAGTTTTGGTGTGCTGTGAGCATTCGGTGGATTTTTGTGTAATGCTGTAAATATCTACAATATGATAAATCATAAATATAGTTTTATTTTCTGTTTGCTGGCTATTATTTTCATATTGTTGTTAATGTTTTGCTTATCATAAAATAAAGTTTATTGCTACCTTTTGCATAATCTACATCATGTACAATAGTTGAACGTAACATTAAACCTTCTACTTGGTATACTTCTGTGAATGATATACCAGAGAAATTTTACCTCTGCGGTATCAACGGAGTTTTAACCTCGTAGCAAATATCCCGAGAGATATTGTTTATAAATCAAGAACGTGTTAATAACAAGCCATAGTTATTCTTCCCCAAATAGAGTTAAGCATGTCTCGAAGGATAAAGTAATGGGAGGATACTTGGGCAAGAAAGCTGTTATAGCTCCCGATCTCACTGTGCTACAACTAACAGGTTTCCTGTTGATCCACTCCCCTTCGCAGTCGCCATCTTTGACGGTCGCTTGGAGAGACTGCCGGTTTCTCTTGGCTTTTTTTAATAATTTTTCATCATGGATGCTTCAGCTTCTTCCTTATTGACTAAGTTAAATAACCCTTTTTAGTTTCTTGGAGAATATCACGTCTCCAGTCAGTGTTTTATTTGATTTGAACGCTTTCATTTTTTCGAGGCCGGCAGGCGGTCAGTACCATTGCATCATGTTACAAAATCAATCAGAAACGCTTAGTTATTTTGTCATATCACTGGAAGAATATATTTTACATTATTCTTTTAAGGTATGGTATGTTTATGGTATTCCCACATCATTCCTTGGTGTTTCTTGGGTGTTTTTATCAGCATTGACTTGGGGTATCATATGCTAGCTAGCTGCCATGCCTGGTAAATTTTCTCTCATGCATCATCCCCTTCTTCTTTCACCTAACCTCACTGGTTGGGTGAGGCTCTCTATCCTCCCATGCTGTCGATTCGTCACGGCAGGGAGCTGCGATCTTGAGGCCATTCTGGGAGTTGGCTAGTGTTGTCAGTTGCCTTAAGGTGACTGTTTTCATTTCTCACTTAGCCTATATATTCAGCAAGGTGGCACAAGTATGGAATGTTGTTCCCTGTGTCTAATTAGTTTTACCCATTGGAATGCTTTACCAACTGTTCTGATGCTAACTAGTAGACCCCCTTGTGTCGCCTTAACCATTATTATGCCTGGTTATGAAGACTCGTCCTCTGTGCCCTCACGCAGACCACCGAATGTCGTCTGTGATATGGAAATGAACGAGATAATTCAGAGAAAAAAACTAATGAGGCTTCGTTACCTTCATGGGGAACAATATGCTCTTTTGGGATCTGATAATCCAATGGGGATTATCGGACTTGATAAAAGAGAGAGAGAGAGAGAGAGAGAGAGAGAGAGAGAGAGAGAGAGAGAGAGAGAGACACATCATTGCATGATCCCCTCTCTCTCTCTCTCTCTCTCTCTCTCTCTCTCTCTCTCTCTCTCTCTCTCTCTCTCTCTCTCTCTCTCTATATATATATATATATATATATATATATATATATATATATATATATATATATATATATATATATATATATATATATATACAAATCTCTCTCTCTCTCTCACTCTCTCTCTCTCTCTCACTCTCTCTCTCTCTCTCTATCTCTCTCTCTCTCTCTCTCTCTCTCTCTCCCTCTCTCTCTCTCTGAGATTTATTACTAAACTACCCATCAAGACATGTTTTAGGTATAATGTTGATTATCATTATAGAGCTCTTAATAATTTCGCTTTGAACGAAAGTATCAGAACATTTTGTATCTGAGGGCTGAGGGAGACCTGTAAAAAATACTGTTTTTTTTTTTTCTGCAGAGAAATATTGTATAAGGATAATACATTGCTTACTTTTCCCAGGATAACTGATGAGACAAAAAGATTTATCTCAAGCACCGATCATTAATCCTGTTTTTCATACAGATTCTGTATGAAATATAATGACATACAACTTAATTTGCTATGAGTGACCTGATGTCAGAGTGAGAGAGACTCTTGGGTCACCTGACTGACTTCATGACCCCATGACACACTGGGTCAAATCTCTCCAATGAAGGAAGTGGGAAGAGAAGAGGGAAGAAATACAAACATAACACAAGAAACAACTCCCAATGAGGCAAAAATCCATTTAATGCTGATAAAGAATTTCCATAACCACATCGGAAAACCATATTGCCCATACAACCTTTATTAAGGATTCTATATGTATGGGATCGACGCAATGGAAAAAAATAAACTTATTATAGGTCTATATTTTTTTGGTGAAAGTTTTCCAAGAGTTATACATTATTGATATCCGTTCGTAAAACACAGGTCTATTTAACCAAAAAAACTTTCTCCCACTTTTTTATTCTATTTTCTCTCACTGAATTGGTCAGATCCTTCCTTCTCCGTCCAAGGGTTTCCTTCAGAGTGTCAGCAGAGTCAGATGGAAAGGGATAGTGCCAGGAAACCACACTGAGCTTCTCTTAACCTTAATAGTGAATCTTTAGTTTAGAATTCATAGAAATAAAATAGATAGGTATAAGCGTGTACAGTCAGATTAGCAATTGTCAAAGAAGCTAAAAAGATTTTATAATAACAAATCCTTGAGATAAAATTAGTAATATTTGTATCGGAAAATATACTTTGTATTTATATGGTTAACATACTCTTTAAGTAACCTAATACTAATAGTCTGAGGGTAATAATATCCAAGTTCAGATCCACCGTCGTCTAGCCCGCGTTTTACAGGTGCCTTTCAATGGCGTCCCTGTTTGTTCCGTGTAAAGCGAATGATGTTTAACATCGAATTGAGATATGATTAGATTCACTCCATTAGAGTTATTACACAAAAAAAAAAAATAACAAAACATCTGAATTTGTAATGACTAACTAGTAATGGGGCATTTTCTTCCTCCACTATTAATAAGGTATTAGTTTTAGTTGCTAAATACTTATAAGGTATTATATCTTTTTTTCACTGACATAATTATTGTAGCTCATTAACTTATACATCGCAAGTGACATTAACCTTGTGTCTTCGAAATAATTTGGAAAGGACCTATCAAAAATAATCAGGAAAAAAAAATTCTAAGAGCGTCCGGTGTGGGTCTCCACTTGCATAGTCGAAGCTATCAATCCTTTTTTTTATCCTTTCTACATATTTGCATTAGGATCCTTATCATCCAAAACCGACAAAGGTCAGGCAGCAAAGCACAGCTCACCTTCTCAACCCATTTCCTTGACTGACTGACTGAATGAGTGACGGACTGATTGATTGACGCTCAATCCTTTCTGCTTCACATTCAGTCACTCCAAAAGGTCTGCTTTCATTCAGCTGTCTCAAAAAGCCTCGTTCACAAAACATCTATTGAAAAGTTACATGTTATTCCACACTCTGAAAAACAGGGCAAATTTCATCAGAGATTTCTGGGAAGAATATTGAAGGTCTTTGGGTTACCTGTGTGGGGCATAATTCTATCATTTATTGGTATGCTAACTTCTGATAATAAAGACGAGGAAATATTTTCTTGTTTGTGCAAAGAAACAAGATGATTTTTATGGACATTTTTATCAGTGGTGAAATCAGGTAACTGATTTGGAGAATATTCTTTTGGTTACGAAATCAATTTGATATCTGGAATTGAAAACGCAACGAACAAACAAGGAAGGATTTTGTGGGATAGAATAAAGGCACAAGTTCGTTATGCAAAGGTACAAATATAATGAGTCTGAAAGCGACTGAAGTGATGTAGTTTAAAGTTTCTAAAAAGGAAAAACAAAACATTATAAGCCACATCCAGATTTGCATTTGGCAAAGAAGCGAGAAAGGTATTCATATTAACAGCATTAATCCTTGTGATGAAAGTAGAAATATCTGTACCAGAAAATACATTATGTATTCATGTGGTTATTATATTCTACATATTTTGCCTAATACTAATAATCTGAGGGTAATAATATCCAAGTTCAGATTCACCGTCTTCTAACCCGAGCTCATTACGGTGCCATTTGGTACATGATTTCCACAGTCTCTAAATTGCTATAATTCTTAAATGTGATTTAGGTGCAACAATAACAACAAAATCAAAATAAATAAACCCCAACGAGATACGAACTTGAATTCTATTAGAGCTGGAATCCATTTTTGAGTAAGGCGATGATATCTCTTGTATGTTTGTGCAAATACCTTTTTCGGTCTCACTTGCAGACGACCTTTGCAAAAGATGACTGGACGTTATGATTATGAATAACTGTCCTCCGTCATTGAGAAAGTTTCAGGTGGCGAGACAATTAACTTTCGAGTAATGTTTTGGTCCAAGTTCATCTGCAGGACTAACAATGTTCTATGGTGTTTTGAAGACAGTTTGATATTGTGTATCTCAAAACACCCGGATTGGTAAAGAAAATGCACGGGGTCAGAGAGAGAGAGAGAGAGAGAGAGAGAGGAGAGAGAGAGAGAGAGAGAGAGAGAGAGAGAGAGAGTCTTATAACATTAATCCTCGGGAGTGTTGAAGCAAAGGTAAAAAACCTGAATCACTTGGTCTAACTTTGCAGAAGTTTAATTTTATTGGAATCTCTCTCTCTCTCTCTCTCTCTCTCTCTCTCTCTCTCTCTCTCTCTCTTCTATTTAGGTTCGCAAATCCTCAATCTTTATTTTATATATAAAATTTTCCAAATTTACTTTCCTTCCAACTCCTAATAATGATCTATTCAAATGAAGACCAATAATAGTTCAAAAGACAATAGTTTGACATCAGCAAAGTAATGATGAGAGATATATGTAAATTTGAATGGATAAAACTTTTTTTCCATACTTTCATAAGAAATCTGTATCACATTGAAGGAAATCTTGGAAGTTTGATTATAAAGTAAAAAAAAGAAAACCTTTGAAATCCAATAAGGAATGAGTTACTATGCATTTCAGAGCCCGTGTTATATCGTTTTTCGCAAATATCTTCTCAACAAACAGTTGAATCAATGTGACATTATGACACAGCTTGTTTGACACCTTTAGCTAATTTATGAAACTACAGTGCATTGCCAAGTATGTTTCATTAAAGAGCTTACTCTTGGCGAGAGCCGAGAAGGCATTCGGACAAGGGAAGGCTTTCCGTGACGTAGGTCTGACGTGTGTCACAACCACGAATCCTCCACTCTAGTATTCCCTCTCCTTCCCTTCTTGCCCTCTTCTATCACGAATCTCCCGCCCTCTCTCTCTCTCTCTCTCTCTCTCTCTCTCTCTCTCTCTCTCTCCTCTCTCTCTCTCTGCGTGTTGCAAACATGAGATAATTATCAAGTCAAGCACATATTAATTATTGGCCTATAAAGGCAGATAACCGATAGGCATATGCCGAATAGGGTTTGATCGTTTACGCAAACCATCATGACTGTTATCCTACTGTGTTTGAGCGTTATACGGTGTTTGGTAGGCTAAAAGGTTAACGTGGGAACTCACCTCATACAGCACATATGCAACAGCCAAAGACGCTGAGCCAGCAATCACTATCGTTTGCAGAAATAAACACCCTATCATGCGTGGCAATACTATACATTCGAGTTATCTGTCATTATGGACAAGTAACATCCGCATGGCTTCTTATATCCTGTACAAGGTGAGAGAGAGAGAGAGAGAGAGAGAGAGAGAGAGAGAGAGAGAGTGGGGGATACAGGATAAGAGGAAGGTAAGGAAGGAGGGAGGGGAAAACTGGAGTTGAGGAATAGTGGTTGTCATACACGTCACAACTTCGTCAGAGAAAACATTATCCGAATGCCTTCTCGGCTCTCGCCAACTTGTCCTTGAAAGCCAAGTAAGCTCTCTAATGAAACACACTTGGCATTGCACTGTTGTGTCATAATTAGTGGAAGGTGTCAAACAAGCTGTGTCAAAATGTCGCATTGATCCAACTGTTTGTTGAGAAGATATTTGCGAAAAACGATATAACACGGGCTCTGAAATGCATTGTAGTTATATCCATTACAATAAATCTGACCTGAGGGTTTTCGCTGGATCCCATCGTTAAATGTTGTTGTTGACATAAGACTACGAATGGTAGGATTTGCTTATGAGAGAGAGAGAGAGAGAGAGAGAGAGAGAGAGAGAGAGATTTCTATGATCGTTTTTTTATGTCACCTGGCTATGGTGCATCCAAAACAAGGCGGAGAGGTGTTAAAGCCTTACATCTTCACCCCCCAAAACCGACTGAAACTCGGAAATTTAACCTCTCAGGACATTCGATGTTATTAATTGATTGATCAGCAGTTTTCTGGCATCTGACAACTAGCGATATTTCTGTTAATGATTTTCCCCAATATCTTTTACATTCAACTCTTGTATTTATCAATCTGCTCACTGGTATAAATCATAATATATCGCTATAATGAATAAGAATTTGTTTTATATCTCAAATATCTAACAGATAAACGTACATGAATATAATGAAAGTGGTCCCAAAGGAACAAAGTTGGAGCAAATGCTTTTTTGTTGACCAGGCGGACATGAGTCTTTTTATAGTTTATTTATGACATATTTGTTTTTGATGTTGTTAATAGTTTATATATGACATGTCTGTTTTGACGTTGTTACTTATTTTAGAATGATTTATTGTTAATTTGTTCTCTTCATTTATTTATTTCCTTATTTCCTTTCCTCACTGGGCTATTTTTCCCTGTTGGAGCCCCTGGGCTTATAGCATCTTGCTTTTTCAACTAGTGTTGTAGCTTGGATAGTAATAATAATAATAATATATGTTATTCTCTGGATCCGCAAAGGCAATAAGGATATTTGTATCAAAACAGAATGTTTGGGAACCATAAATTTCTTGAAAGGTCTTTAGCAAGACTTTATGTCATTATGGGGATCCAGGTATACATTTTGCCTTGAAAGGATAATGTTATTGAAGCTCAATTGCTTAATATTTCATATCTTATTTCGTTTAGACTTTGCTTATTGAAGGATCAAAATCATCGTCAACATTTGTGTTTTTGTTTGTTTTTCTTCAGGGATTATTATTATTATTATTATTATTATTATTATTATTATTATTATTATTATTATTATTATTATTATTATAATAATAATAATAATTATTATTATTATTATTATTATTATTATTATTATTATTATTATTATTATTATCCTTTCGATATAACTTCCTTATTATCACAAGAATAGTCAAACTCGAATAATAGACACCTGGTTCTGGATCGAATAATTTACTGTTCCTGCATCCACCTTTCCTAATTAGGGTTGCAGCTTTGTTGGCAATAATAATAATAATAATAATAATAATAATAATAATAATAATAATAAACATCCAAGGTCAAAAAAAATCCCAATTAATAGGATATGTGATTAATACACTAATTTGAATGAATAGATAAGGATAATTACATAGAAAACGGAACTGCTCCCCCACCCCACCACACTTAACATCACAGGGAATTTTCCCGGAACCCCAAAAACTGATGCTGGCAAAAAATAAATAAATGAATAAATAAATAAATAAATAAAAAAAAATGTTTTCACAAGTATTTTCCGTTTCCTATTCCAACATGTTCTCTATACATTATTTTGAGAATGATAACGAAGTAATCTTGAGATAAATAAGTTTTTTTCTTTGTACGTTTTTTCTCTTTTTCTCTGGACATGGTCCACTGCTGTCGTTGTTGCTCGCCTGGACTGAACGAATGGATTAATACCAAGGTGAGGTAAAGCTGCCATTGCTCTCATATGTCTGTTTTGCTCTTCCAGTTTCATATACTTTCTGCTTCGTTTCTTTCGTCTCTTTTCTTTCCTCTGGGCTATTGGCTCACTAAGGAGAAGAACAAAATAAAGGATTTAGATCTAATGACGCAATATTTCATCCCAAAAGAGAGAGAGAGAGAGAGAGAGAGAGAGAGAGAGAGAGAGATCCATTTACTCGCAAAGAATAATTTGATATTTAACTGTCGTTTTATGGCCAAATCCCATCAAGAATCTCTCTTAATCTCCATCTCCCTTCCACCTGAACAGCCAATATTCTCTACATTTATGACTCTCGACTTCAGATCGTGAAAGAACAACAGAAAAGAGCCTCATTGGATGAAAGGTTACATTAAAGGACATCTTATCTTAGTTCTGCTTCCAAGAAGAAAATAACCCAGTGTTAAGAAAGACGTCAGAACTTTGTTTTATTTTTCGTTTGATGAGATCGGTGACACATCGGTTTTTTGCTTCTTTATTTCATCATCCAGAAATGTTATTTCAAATAGTGTTGTCGCTGTCATTGTTTTGCTCTTGTTGCTAAGATTTTATATCGTATTTAATGTCCATGTTATTCTACCGTAGAGTTTTTGAGTCTTGGTAAGATATGAATTTAAGGCTTTATTATGCGTCGCAGAAATAATGCTTAGAGAAAAAACAAAGGTTGGTTTTACTGGATGTTGGGATGTAGTTACGCGCAATCAGGAGGTTGACGGAATGTTCCGAGGATTTGTTTATGGTTTACAGAACTGTTAATGTCTCAGCCACTTTCAGCAATAAATATCTGACTCAAGTACGATCATCTGCGTATTTTTACTTCAGTAATGTCATACATTTTGACGAATAATCTTCCTCAATAAAATCTGACTTGCAACAATGCTGTATATAAGTTTTTGTAATTGCAAAGTCCAGTAAATCCCTGCGTTTAATTTCTCTCTCTCTCTCTCTCTCTCTCTCTCTCTCTCTCTCTCTCTCCATATATCACTGTTTCCTTAACAACTTTTAGCTCTGATCAGTAAAGCGTATAAGTAAGAAGAAGACCAACAACCCACACTCACGAAAAAATACCTCGACAGTAAAATCCTAAGAAGAAGAAGAAGAAGAAGAAGAAGAAGAAGAAGAAGAAAGGAAATATAATTTGTTAAAAGAAAACCCTCCAAATTTTCATGCACCAGAACAAACTGCAATTAAAGAACACAATTAATTTCCCAGTCGTATTTTTACTCGTTGGGAAAGAAACAGCTGAACTTAGCAGGCCTCAGGTAATCTCATTGAGAGACAGGAATGGGGGGGGGGTTGGACTAGGAATGGCCTCCCGTTCTAAGATTATTGGTTTCTTAAATCTTGAAATCAGCACCACAGATGAGTGCCTCATATGAGAAGCCAATGTTTCTGAACATAATTAAATATCATAGAGTATCGAGGCAACTAATATTGTCATTCACAATAAATGAAAGTGGGATTATTTGCGTAGCAGAAAGCTGAAGCTCAGAATCTTTCTATCATTTTTTTTATTTGAGAGAGAGAGAGAGAGAGAGAGAGAGAGAGAGGAGAGAGAGAGAGAGAGCAGTACATAGAGGCTCAGAGATGCGATAACTGAAAGGATGTGAATAAATGACGGTTTTGATGGGTCAATTTTAGGGGACAAGATTAAGGATTATAAATTAATAAAAAGCGTAAAAACGGAATGAAAAAGAATTTATAAAAAAACAAAATGGAAGAATTTCATTCCCTGAGCTGGCCACAAACGGTTTAAAGTCTGCCACATATTATCCAAAAGGACTTCAAATAAATATCATATTTGGAAATTGCCATTTTAATGACAACTTTCACCCACTTGATTTACATTAAACGAATTGAAATGGTCCCAACAAAAAATCTTTTACTTTCTATTCTCTATTCCAGTATAAACAATACCTAGTTCACCTTCCTTTCAGCTTTATCGCATCACCAAGTAAAGACTCATATACAGAAACAGCCTCAAATGAGACAACTGAACTGCGAATTTGGAAAAGAGGAAATTCTGTTCGCTTTTTAATATTTCTTTGCAAAGAAATATGTATTGCTATATTTCTTCCATTATCTTTGAAATCAATTTCTTCAATAACGTAAGAAAGACAATATTGTTAGTGAAATATTCTTTGTTTAAATTTTCAATGACTGATTCTTGTATCGTTAAGGAAGAAGGGATAAGCTAAACATGGTAAGAATAATCTTATATCATTAATTAGTTTGAACTTTTCTTCGTTTTCTATCATTAAATAAAGAAAGGAAAAATAAGTAATAAATAAGTTTCGATAAAATGTAAACTTGAAATAAAATTTAAACAATCCCATTACAAGAGAGAGAGAGAGAGAGAGAGAGAGAGAGAGAGAGAGAGAGAGAGATTACACCCCAGGTTACTCACGATGACCTATGTTCTAGAAAAACTTCGGAATAATAAACAATTGACAACCAACTGAAAACGACTTAAAGACGATGCACCATCATCAAAAAAGGCAGAAAGAAAACGGCCAGATTTAGAGTAAATTTTGGATCTCCTTATTCTCTCAACTTTATTGTGGGTCGTTTTAAACTTCAAAGCAACGAATGTCTCCTTTTAAGGAATATGAGAAAACACATTTTCTCTCTGATATACAAAATGATGTGACAATTTCTCGGATTGGTGCGATGCATAAGAGCACATTTTCAATGGGTAAATTTTTCCAGTTTTTTTTTTTTCTCTTTTTTTGTGATTGAAGAAAATCTTCAACTCAGGATGCATAGTCATGATCAAGAATATTTATAAAATGGTGATAATCAAAATCCCTCAGACTAATGAATATGCCAATCATTTTGATTTATCCACGAATAAAGAATTGGGAAATTGCAAGGAATAGAAATAGATGGAGAAAGTCGACTCGAGCGGCCGACCATGCTATGCAGCGGAACTAATAAGGTCGAAAGAATAAAAAGAAGAATTAAACTAAGTCAAGTAGTGGGAAACAAATGGTATTTAAAATAATGAGTATAAAGAAAACGTGTCGGACTCATACTTGTGGCCTGATTAGTAACGTCTCTACCTGGTGTTTGCCAGTCGGGAGCTCGAGTCCCACTCAGACTCGTTAGTTCCTTTAGGTCTGTAACCTTACCATCCTTGTGAGCTAACGATGTGATGTTTGGGGGGCATATAGATCTATCTTTCGAGTCATCAGCAGCTATTGTCTGGCTTTCCTTGGTCCTAGCTTGGGTGGAGAGGAGGCTTTGGCGCTGATCATATAATGTATGGTCAATCTCTAGGGCATTGCCCTGCTTGCTAGGGCAATGTCACTGTCCCTTGCCTCTGCCATTCATGAGTGGTCTTTAAACCTTTAAACTTTTAAATGTTCACGTTGAAGCGATTTCAATATGGTTTTTGCAAAATATATGAATAAACATAGATCTTTCAGATGATATCAGCATTGGAAATAGTATTAAAAGTGATAGCAGTATGACGCCTAAGGCCTATAGAGGAGAGGGCACCCGAGTCAGACAGGGTCAGGGCATTGGGCATCTGACAAATGTATTCCAAAGGCTTCCTTCCTCTCCTCTGACATCTCTGGCTTCTGCAATACAATGACTTCTCTCAGGCTCGCCATGACTCCTGGACTCCGGATCTCTCACACCAATACATCATTCTTCTTTCTTAGAACCAAAAACGGCGAATCATATAATATTTTTCACGAAGGACGAAAAGGAAAATTATTATCATTTTCAAGTTTCGATACGGAGGAAATGATGATGATGTCTACTGCAAAATATAAAGAAGAAGAAAAATGTTGACCAAAGGTATACTGAAAGAAATTAAACGTCCAGAAATATGAATATACTCTATGAGTGTTGAATAATATATTTCTCTCTCTCTCTCTCTCTCTCTCTCTCTCTCTCTCTCTCAAAGGTCATCCGAGAAATATTTCTTACAGCGTTGCGCGAAAGTGTTTGCTACTTTAGTGCATACCAAACGCTTGCTAGCATCATCTGAAATATAATTTTAAAAAATAAGATTTTTTCTCCCATACAGTGAATTTTCAAATATGTGTAATATCACGAAGAAAAAAAAAGACATCATTATCCTATGTTAATTCGTGTCTAAGATATGAACCTTTTCCCAACTTCAGGTATCCGAAAGTCAATTGTTTTTTCCATTAAAGCATCTCAAGAGCTCATCTTTCCTCATGATTTTCATTGACCGTAACTTCAGGGATCGAATTTAAAAGGGCAACATCAAACCATTGTTCTCTAGTCTTGGGTAGGGCCATAGCCTTTTTACCATTAGTCTTCCACGTTCTTGGGTTAGAGTTCGCTTGCCTGAGGGTACACATAGGCATACAATTGTGTCTGTTTCCTTATTTCATTTCCTCACTATGATACTTTCCTTGTGGGAGCACTTATAGGGCTTATAGCATCCTGCTTTTTAAGCTGTGGTTGTAGCTTAGTTAGTATTACTACTACTACTACTACTACTACTACTACTACTACTACTACTACTACTACCAATAATAATAATAATAATAATAATAATAATAATAATAATAATAATAATAACGTTCCCTCTACTGACTTCCAGACGTTCTGTTGGACTCATTGCCTCTCGCATCCAACTCCTGGGATGAGATATGAGCCTAAAAGAGAATACTTTTCCTTCTATAGTTTAGTTGTGATCAGACACTTGACACTTTGATTTGTTTACATCGTATTTGCCTCGCTTAATCCCTCTATCTGTATCAAATCCTTTGGAACATTGGCCTAGTTCATCAAGGTCATCTTCTTCGCAGAGAATGGTCTTGAGAATAAATTCTGGATTCCTTTTAAGTTATAATCGTGAAGAATCACAGCTGATGTTAAGGGGAACTTCATGGCGGCAAAATTTGCGTTTTCTTCTATTTCTAACCTTTTGTTCTTTGATTATCTTTAGTTTTGGTTCTCCTTACTCTTGTTATATATCCTAATCGGTTTCTTCTCTTCAGCATCATTTAACATTTTTCATCTATTTTTTTTCAGTATTCTACATATTCTTACCTCATGTTCCCCATCTTCATTTCCTTTATCATGATCTTTCGAATGAGAAAAAGAATGAATGAAATGAAAAGAAATCAAACTTAACCCAGATCTTAAACATTCCCTATTTCCTCACTGGGTCTTCTATAGGGTTTACTTATCACGGGGAAGTCGAGAAACTATCTCTCAAGTATTACATATTCATGTTCACCTAAATAAGCACGTGAAACAAATTTCAATTTCTGAGAAGTTGCCTCAACAACTACCCACTTCCCTCTTCATCACCTCAGAGGTAAGACCATATGGCGCTCTTAATGTAAGCTGACAGGACAAAGAAGATAAAAAAAAAATGACAAAGTTGTGATGTTTCAACAAATGCCTCGATTTCCGGCTAAGATGGATCCGGAAGTCGGAGGGAAAAGGCGGATGCTGGAGAAAAAAAAAAAATAAATAAATAAAAAGAATCAACAAGTAAAAAAAGTAATTACGAAAGATGAGGTTTGAAAGAACAGAAAAGAACTATTACTTGAAGGCATTGCTTTCACAGTTTCTCATTTCCCTCATAAAATTTGGGTTCTCTGAAAAATGGGAAAAGTAAGAATAGTAAAAATGGTATTGGAAATATATATATCTTTTCATAAATCTTTGTTTGGGTGTTTGGGATCTATACCTCACTAAAAGGCTTCGAACTCTTTTATTGGAATGGGAAAAAAGTCGTTTATTAAATCTATGTTGTATCCAGTATCATAGGAATTGTTGTTTTCCACCTGACAGAAATGCGTAAATCAACCCTTGAAGGGAAAATCACCTTTTATTCCTCTTTCCAGCGTTGATGGTCGGCTCAAAAAGATGGATGGAGAAGGAGTCTCTGCCTCTTCATATATTATCTCCGCTGAATGATGTGGTGGGGGGAGGGGGCCCACCAATGAAAGTTTTCAATAAGCCAAATCTATTTCCCCCAACACTTGGTTGAGAACCAGGTGACAAACGGCAAACAGACAAATTGTTGCAAAGAATCCCTGTCTGTTCCTCTCCTCAGAGGTCGGGAATATTTTTAGAAAATAATTTGTTTGCATAGAAAATAAAATAAAAAAGGTTGAAATAACGCTTCACTGTTAGAACAATTGAGAAATGTTTTTCTTTTTTTCCAATAGGGAAGTGGAGAAACGATAAAACTAATTCTTGGATTCATGACGAGATGAGGGACCAGGAGGAGAGAGAGAGAGAGAGAGAGAGAGAGAGAGTTCATGTGATATTTGTAATAATCCAGTTACTTATAAAGAGGCTGGAATGTATTAACATGACTTCCAGAATTAATGAACATATAAGAAAGGGTTATTTAATACAGCACATATTCACCGCGATTTGTTTGATTCCAGAAAACAACTATTGTCATCACCAAGTATTCACAGAGTCAAAGGCAGATTAAATTCAAAAGTTGAACTCTCTCTCTCTCTCTCTCTCTCTCTCTCTCTCTCTCTCTCTCTTGTATATATTCAGAAATGAGGACTTTTTACGTGAAGTCCCGAAAACACACGAGAGTTGAAGGGGAAAAATAACAGCTAAATTTGGGGGAGATTGAAGATATTGTTGAACCTAAGTAGTACCTTATTTCTGAACATCATTCATACCCCTGAACAAATAACTGTATGCATTGTAAAAGACAAAGTAAAACAGAACATAGTAAAATAAACCATAAAATCACATGTGAATAGAAATATTCAATTGACTATCAATGATGTAAATTTCCTTATAGGCTTTCTATAGAGATATCTGAAAACAATATCTCCATTTGAATAGTATTTATGTTTTACTTTATGCTGAAGATACTACTGTAATGGCTGAATCCCCAAAGGAATTACAAAATGCCTTAAACAAAGTAAAAGAATATTGTGATACTTGGAAACTTCAAATTAATGTTTCAAAAACTAAAGTAGTTGTATTTTCTAGAGGAAAAGTTAGAAATGTCCCGAATTTTAAATATGGTGAGGAGAGCATCGAAATTGTAGATGATTATATTTACCTTGGCACTATGTTTAATTATAATGGTAAAAATGGATAAAGCTATTAAGAAACAAGTCATTCAAGCACGTAGAGCCTTATTTATTATGTTAATTAAATGTAAAAAAAACTTGAATTAACCCATTGATATCAACTGTGATCTATTTGATGCTCTAGTTGTACCAATTTTGACTTACTGTTGTGAAATATGGGGTAACCACAACTAGATCATGTTGAAACATTTCACAAGAAGTTTATGAAAAATCAGCTCTGTGTGAACAAGCGAACAGCAAACTGCATGGTATATGGGGATCTTGGCAGATTCAAAATTGAAATATCTATTTGCAAACGGATGATTGGATTTTGGTTGAGAATTGTAAAATCAAAGGCATCTAAATTATCAAATGTTTTTTTATCGTTTTCTTAGAATTCTTTACGAGTCGAATGAGTATAAGTCTAGTTGGATCCATAAAATTAAAACTATCCTTGATTCATGTGGTATGTCAAATATATGGGAACATATAGAAAATCTCAATCACACGTGGATAATAAATAGCCTAGAAATGAAACTCAAAGACATAGAGAGACAACAGTGGCATGCAGAAGTAGAGAGAAATATATTGTGTAGTAATTATAAACTTTTAAAAAAGAATTTGGCCAAGAAAATTATATTATAAATTTAGATATACCAGAAAGAATTGCCCTTAGTAAATATAGGTGTGATACCCACAAACTTCCTGTAGCAACTGAAAGATATTCTAGCCCTGGAAAGGTATGATGGGTCGTATGCGACCCCTACAGCATTTTCAAAACCTGTTTTTTCCCCCATAATTCATCAGCTGTCTCGAATATGGAAGTGATCGACCTGCAAGGGGGGACTAGTCTACATGCCATTGTCTGCTTTAGGACTGATTTTCGTCTAACTTCCCTCCTTCCCCGTTTTTTAACCCCCCCCCCCCCCCAGGGGTCGACCTCGACCCTGACATACCTTTATAGGGGTAAGTGATCAAACAGCAAAGTTATTACATAATTATAAATTGTCGAACAGTGTTGATACTTGTTTGGTTCTTTATAGTTGGAAAGTGTGGATGGATTGGTGTGTCTACCACTTGCATGACAATGGTTTTGGCTTAGATGCCATATATCCCCATGAGGTCCATTTTCCATCAAATGCTAATTTCGGATTTTTTTTTTTTATTTTTTGCAAATTTGATTTTTTTCTATTTATTTTGAATTTATCTTCAATAATGGCCAGCAGGCAGTATTCCCTCGGCATGGATGTCATCAACACACTTCTAATGGAGTTTAAAAGAGATGTTGATGATAATATGGAGTTTGCAACCCCATTCTTCATTTCAAGTGGTAGATTGGGCTGTAAGAGTTGTTGTGGTCTGCGGCCATTTTGTTGACATACCCGAAAGGTAAGTTGGCATATCTTTATACATTCTTGTTCTGTATAGAATTTGTGATATTTTGGTATATTTTAATGCATAAATATCATATTTTATAGGAGATACAATGATTTTCATAAGAAATTTACATTGTGAAACTAGGCCGTCAAAAAATGACCTTTAGATTTCGCCCCTGATATAACAGTAAATTACATCTTAGTGCACATTTTATTATGTATTTCCGTTCTAGGATAATATGAGTTTATTCTATAAAAAATTATCCTCTTCCTATTTCATTTGGGTACCCAAAAAAATTCATGAAATTTGGACAGATTTTCTTGGCAAAAAAAAGGAACCCTTTTTTTCTCATTTCAGATCTTGACTTATATGGGTCCAATTCATTTCCAGCAATTAAACGCTGTTGCTTTGCCATCTAAGAGGTGTCCCTAAAGGGATTTATGTGTATATGTATTTTTCTATTTTTTTTTAATATTTACGTCAAGTCTTTTTTTTGTATACATAAATTTTTAATATATTTCTAATAAATAGTTATTTTTGTGGATGGGTATCATTTATATTTTCAGTAGTTTTTAGCATTCTTTGAAGTATTTTTAGCAAGTCAAACAATACAGATTGATGCATAACTAGATTTTTCCTGAATTTTTTTCGGAGTCGGGTCGTTCGCGACCGAGAATACCCTTAAAGGCGTGTCCGAGGAGCGTACCTATCCAGGGCTAGGCAGGAGAATCAGCACCCTTGCACACTATGCGGCGGCATTGAAGTTGGGGATGAATATCATTATGTTTTAGTTTGTCCTGTGATTAGAGAAATAAGAGAGAGATACCTAAAGCCCTACTATTGTAGAAGATCTACCACTTTTAAATTCAATCTGCTCCTCAATACAAATAGTGCTAGAGAACTGAAAAGACTTGCAAAGTTTGTTAACCTTATAATGTCTTTATTTTAGATTCAATACTTTCTAGGATTTTCATTATTTTGGTATTATTTTTCAATGTATGTACTTTCCTTTGTCAGAATACCTTTTATGCTTTAATTACGTACTTGTTAAATATATGTATACATAAATATAGTTGTAATCTATTGGTCTCTTCTTTTAGTAGTTTTTGTGTATAATATATATATATTTGTGTAATTTTGTAATTCTCATACATCGGAAGGGGTTGATAGAATAAAATTTGCCCTTGCCTTTGCTTTTGCCTTTGCCTTTGCCTTTGCCTTTGCCTTATTTGCCTTTGCCTTTGCCTTTGCCTTTGCCTTATTTGCTTTTGCCTTTGCCTTTGCCTTTGCCTTTGTCATATCAATTTCTCCAGAGAATTACGTCCATTTTATTCATTATCAAATCTCCGTCTAGATGTTTAAGAAAGATCTAATAATCATTTTCGATAAAAAAAAAAAGTTACTTACAAAAGGATTCCAAGAAAATCGAAATTTGGTCGGATATTTTTCAAAGAGACTCAACATTTTGTTATTCATTGTTTACTGGAAATTACATGTAAATATTGCCTGAGGTAAATATCATACACACACACACATATATATATATATATATTATATATATATATATATATATATATTATACTGTATATATACATATATATATATATATATATGTATATATATATATAAATATATATATATATATGTATATATATATATATATATATATAAATATATATATGTATATATATATATATATATATATAGAGAGAGAGAGAGAGAGAGAGAGAGAGAGATTTCACCTCATATTATTCACGATGATCTCTGTTCTAGAAAAACTTGCTAAAAACTTTTCTTTTGAATAGGAAACAAATGACAACAACGAACAGAAAACTACTTAAAGACGAAGCCCCTTTGATCAAAGGCGGCAGAAAGAATAAGCTCAGATTTCCGATCAGTTTTGAATCTCCTTCTTTTCTCAATTTTATTGTGAGTCGTTTGAAACTTCAAAGCGACGAAGTAATATAAGAAAACACATTTTCTCTCTGATATGCAAAATTATGTGACAATTTCTCGGATTGGTGCGATGCATAAGAGCACATTTTCAATGGGGAAATTTTCCTGTTTTGTTTCATTGTATTTTTCATGTTGATATTGAGGAAAATCATGAACTCAGGAAATATAGGTTGGGATAAAGAATGTTTATAAAATAGTGAGAATTAAAGTCCATCAGACTAATGAATATCCCAATCATTTTGATATATCCAAGAATAAAGAATTGTGAAATTATAAGGTATAGAAATAGTTGGAGAAAGTTGACTCGACTGGCCGACCCTGCTATACAGCGGAACTAATAAGGTCGAAAGAATAAAAAGAATTATTAAACTGAGTCAAATAGTGGGGAAAAAACGGTATCTAAAATAATGGTAATTGTTTACAACACCACGCTCTCCACATACTCCAAAATAATGCAATTCTGCAGTTTTCATCCTCTTGCACAGTAATTAGATGATTATTTAAATCCTGGGAAAGCAATAATTAGCAAGATATGTTGAGGAAGGGGGATGGGGTTATTAAAATAAAATAGCTCGGTTTCCACACTAAAAGACAAAGAACTGACATGTCAACATAATCAGCCAAACAGAATTCGTGATGCCACCGCACATAAACAGAAGTTCGTGATGCCAGCGTACTTTTGATATACTGTATATTCAAAATATACTTAATAGAAAGTTGAGCGATTACTCAAAAGTGTCACTATTTGTAAATTGCATATTTTATGGACACTTTTGAGTAGTTAATCCATTTTTAATTAAGTATATTTTGAATATACTGTATATCAAATGTACGCTGGCATCACGAACTTCTGTTTATGTATGCTGGCATCATATTCTGTTTGGTTGACTATGTTGACATGTCAGTTCCAAGTCGTTTAGTGAGGAAACAGCTATTTTCTTTTTATAACCCCTTCCCCCTTCCTCAACAAATCTTGCTAATTATTGCTTTCCCGGAATTTAAATAACCACCCAATTACAGTGCAAGAAGATGAGAAGTGCAGGATGGCATTATTTTGGAGTAAATGGAGAGCGTGGTGTTGTAAACAATTATCAAAATAATAAGTATAATGAAAAGGAGAAGGACTCATACTTGTGGCCTGATTGGTAACGTCTCTGTCTGGTGTTTGCCAGTCGGGGGTTTGAGTCCCGCTCAGACTCGTTAGTGTCTTAAGTGTCTGCAACCTTACCATCCTCGTGAGCTAAAGATAGGGCGTTTGGGGGAGCCTATAGGTCAAGCTGCTGAGTCATCAGCAGCTATTGTCTGGCTGTCCTTGGTCCTAGCTTGGATGGAGAGGAGGCTTGGGCGCTGATCATATAATGTATGGTCAATCACTAGGGCATTGCCCTGCTTGCTAGGGCAATGTCACTGTCCCTTGCCTCTGCCATTCATGGGTGGTCTTTAAACCTTTAAACTTTTAAATGTTCACGTTGAAGCGATTTCAATAAGGTTTTTTCAGAACATATGAATAAACATAGATCTTTCGGTTGATATCAATATTGGAAATAGTATTAAAAGTGATAGCAGTATGACGTCTAAGGCCTATAGAGGATAGGGCACCCGAGTCAGACATGGTCAAGGCATTGGGCATCTGACCAATGTATTCCAAAGGCTTCCTTCCTCTCCTCTGACATCTCTGGCTTCTGCAATACAATGACTTCTCTCAGACTCACCATGACTCCTGGACTCCGGATCTCTCACACCAAAACATCATTCTTCTTTCTTAGCACCAAAAACGGCGAATCATACAATATTTTTCACGAAGGACAAAAAGGAAAATGATTATCATTTTCAAGTTTCGATACGGAGGAAATGATGATGATGTCTACTGCAAAATATAAAGAAGAAGAAAAATGTTGACCAAAGGTATACTGAAAGAAATTAAACGTCCAGAAATATGAATATACTCTATGAATGTTGAATAATATATATTTTTCTCTCTCTCTCTCTCTCTCTCTCTCTCTCTCTCTCTCTCTCTCTCAAAAGTCATCCAAGAAATATTTCTTACAGCGTTGCACGAAAGTCTTTGCTAGTTTAGTGCATACCAAACGCTTGCTAGCATCATCTGAAATATAATTTTAAAAAATAAGATTTTTTCTTTCTTACAGTGAATTTTCAAATATGTGTAATATCACGAATAAAAAAAAAGACATCATTATCATATGTTAATTCGTGTCTAAGATATGAACCTTTTCCCAACTTCAGGTATCCGAAAGTCAATTGTTTTTTCCATTAAAGCATCTCAAGAGCTCATCTTTCCTCATGATTTTCATTGACCGTAACTTCAGGGATCGAATTTAAAAGGGCAACATCAAACCATTGTTCTCTAGTCTTGGGTAGGGCCATAGCCTTTTTACCATTAGTCTTCCACGTTCTTGGGTTAGAGTTCGCTTGCCTGAGGGTACACATAGGCATACAATTGTGTCTGTTTCCTTATTTCATTTCCTCACTATGATACTTTCCTTGTGGGAGCACTTATAGGGCCTATAGCATCCTGCTTTTTAAGCTGTGGTTGTAGCTTAGTTAGTATTACTACTACTACTACTACTACTACTACTACTACTACTACTACTACTACCAATAATAATAATAATAATAATAATAATAATAATAATAATAATAATAACGTTCCCTCTACTGACTTCCAGACGTTCTGTTGGACTCATTGCCTCTCGCATCCAACTCCTGGGATGAGATATGAGCCTAAAAGAGAATACTTTTCCTTCTATAGTTTAGTTGTGATCAGACACTTGACACTTTGATTTGTTTACATCGTATTTGCCTCGCTTAATCCCTCTATCTGTATCAAATCCTTTGGAACATTGGCCTAGTTCATCAAGGTCATCTTCTTCGCAGAGAATGGTCTTGAGAATAAATTCTGGATTCCTTTTAAGTTATAATCGTGAAGAATCACAGCTGATGTTAAGGGGAACTTCATGGCGGCAAAATTTGCGTTTTCTTCTATTTCTAACCTTTTGTTCTTTGATTATCTTTAGTTTTGGTTCTCCTTACTCTTGTTATATATCCTAATCGGTTTCTTCTCTTCAGCATCATTTAACATTTTTCATCTATTTTTTTTCAGTATTCTACATATTCTTACCTCATGTTCCCCATCTTCATTTCCTTTATCATGATCTTTCGAATGAGAAAAAGAATGAATGAAATGAAAAGAAATCAAACTTAACCCAGATCTTAAACATTCCCTATTTCCTCACTGGGTCTTCTATAGGGTTTACTTATCACGGGGAAGTCGAGAAACTATCTCTCAAGTATTACATATTCATGTTCACCTAAATAAGCACGTGAAACAAATTTCAATTTCTGAGAAGTTGCCTCAACAACTACCCACTTCCCTCTTCATCACCTCAGAGGTAAGACCATATGGCGCTCTTAATGTAAGCTGACAGGACAAAGAAGATAAAAAAAAAATGACAAAGTTGTGATGTTTCAACAAATGCCTCGATTTCCGGCTAAGATGGATCCGGAAGTCGGAGGGAAAAGGCGGATGCTGGAGAAAAAAAAAACAAATAAATAAAAAGAATCAACAAGTAAAAAAAGTAATTACGAAAGATGAGGTTTGAAAGAACAGAAAAGAACTATTACTTGAAGGCATTGCTTTCACAGTTTCTCATTTCCCTCATAAAATTTGGGTTCTCTGAAAAATGGGAAAAGTAAGAATAGTAAAAATGGTATTGGAAATATATATATCTTTTCATAAATCTTTGTTTGGGTGTTTGGGATCTATACCTCACTAAAAGGCTTCGAACTCTTTTATTGGAATGGGAAAAAAGTCGTTTATTAAATCTATGTTGTATCCAGTATCATAGGAATTGTTGTTTTCCACCTGACAGAAATGCGTAAATCAACCCTTGAAGGGAAAATCACCTTTTATTCCTCTTTCCAGCGTTGATGGTCGGCTCAAAAAGATGGATGGAGAAGGAGTCTCTGCCTCTTCATATATTATCTCCGCTGAATGATGTGGTGGGGGGAGGGGGCCCACCAATGAAAGTTTTCAATAAGCCAAATCTATTTCCCCCAACACTTGGTTGAGAACCAGGTGACAAACGGCAAACAGACAAATTGTTGCAAAGAATCCCTGTCTGTTCCTCTCCTCAGAGGTCGGGAATATTTTTAGAAAATAATTTGTTTGCATAGAAAATAAAATAAAAAAGGTTGAAATAACGCTTCACTGTTAGAACAATTGAGAAATGTTTTTCTTTTTTTCCAATAGGGAAGTGGAGAAACGATAAAACTAATTCTTGGATTCATGACGAGATGAGGGACCAGGAGGAGAGAGAGAGAGAGAGAGAGAGAGAGAGAGAGAGAGAGAGAGTTCATGTGATATTTGTAATAATCCAGTTACTTATAAAGAGGCTGGAATGTATTAACATGACTTCCAGAATTAATGAACATATAAGAAAGGGTTATTTAATACAGCACATATTCACCGCGATTTGTTTGATTCCAGAAAACAACTATTGTCATCACCAAGTATTCACAGAGTCAAAGGCAGATTAAATTCAAAAGTTGAACTCTCTCTCTCTCTCTCTCTCTCTCTCTCTCTCTCTCTCTCTCTCTCTCTCTCTCTTGTATATATTCAGAAATGAGGACTTTTTACGTGAAGTCCCGAAAACACACGAGAGTTGAAGGGGGAAAAATAACAGCTAAATTTGGGGGAGATTGAAGATATTGTTGAACCTAAGTAGTACCTTATTTCTGAACATCATTCATACCCCTGAACAAATAACTGTATGCATTGTAAAAGACAAAGTAAAACAGAACATAGTAAAATAAACCATAAAATCACATGTGAATAGAAATATTCAATTGACTATCAATGATGTAAATTTCCTTATAGGCTTTCTATAGAGATATCTGAAAACAATATCTCCATTTGAATAGTATTTATGTTTTACTTTATGCTGAAGATACTACTGTAATGGCTGAATCCCCAAAGGAATTACAAAATGCCTTAAACAAAGTAAAAGAATATTGTGATACTTGGAAACTTCAAATTAATGTTTCAAAAACTAAAGTAGTTGTATTTTCTAGAGGAAAAGTTAGAAATGTCCCGAATTTTAAATATGGTGAGGAGAGCATCGAAATTGTAGATGATTATATTTACCTTGGCACTATGTTTAATTATAATGGTAAAATGGATAAAGCTATTAAGAAACAAGTCATTCAAGCACGTAGAGCCTTATTTATTATGTTAATTAAATGTAAAAAAAACTTGAATTACCCATTGATATCAACTGTGATCTATTTGATGCTCTAGTTGTACCAATTTTGACTTACTGTTGTGAAATATGGGGTAACCACAAACTAGATCATGTTGAAACATTTCACAAGAAGTTTATGAAAAATCAGCTCTGTGTGAACAAGCGAACAGCAAACTGCATGGTATATGGGGATCTTGGCAGATTCAAAATTGAAATATCTATTTGCAAACGGATGATTGGATTTTGGTTGAGAAATTGTAAAATCAAAGGCATCTAAATTATCAAATGTTTTTTTATCGTTTTCTTAGAATTCTTTACGAGTCGAATGAGTATAAGTCTAGTTGGATCCATAAAATTAAAACTATCCTTGATTCATGTGGTATGTCAAATATATGGGAACATATAGAAAATCTCAATCACACGTGGATAATAAATAGCCTAGAAATGAAACTCAAAGACATAGAGAGACAACAGTGGCATGCAGAAGTAGAGAGAAATATATTGTGTAGTAATTATAAACTTTTTAAAAAAGAATTTGGCCAAGAAAATTATATTATAAATTTAGATATACCAGAAAGAATTGCCCTTAGTAAATATAGGTGTGATACCCACAAACTTCCTGTAGCAACTGAAAGATATTCTAGCCCTGGAAAGGTATGATGGGTCGTATGCGACCCCTACAGCATTTTCAAAACCTGTTTTTTCCCCATAATTCATCAGCTGTCTCGAATATGGAAGTGATCGACCTGCAAGGGGGGGACTAGTCTACATGCCATTGTCTGCTTTAGGACTGATTTTCGTCTAACTTCCCTCCTTCCCCGTTTTTTACCCCCCCCCCCCCAGGGGTCGACCTCGACCCTGACATACCTTTATAGGGGTAAGTGATCAAACAGCAAAGTTATTACATAATTATAAATTGTCGAACAGTGTTGATACTTGTTTGGTTCTTTATAGTTGGAAAGTGTGGATGGATGGTGTGTCTACCACTTGCATGACAATGGTTTTGGCTTAGATGCCATATATCCCCATGAGGTCCATTTTCCATCAAATGCTAATTTCGGATTTTTTTTTTTATTTTTTGCAAATTTGATTTTTTTCTATTTATTTTTGAATTTATCTTCAATAATGGCCAGCAGGCAGTATTCCCTCGGCATGGATGTCATCAACACACTTCTAATGGAGTTTAAAAGAGATGTTGATGATAATATGGAGTTTGCAACCCCATTCTTCATTTCAAGTGGTAGATTGGGCTGTAAGAGTTGTTGTGGTCTGCGGCCATTTTGTTGACATACCCGAAAGGTAAGTTGGCATATCTTTATACATTCTTGTTCTGTATAGAATTTGTGATATTTTGGTATATTTTAATGCATAAATATCATATTTTATAGGAGATACAATGATTTTCATAAGAAATTTACATTGTGAAACTAGGCCGTCAAAAAATGACCTTTAGATTTCGCCCCTGATATAACAGTAAATTACATCTTAGTGCACATTTTATTATGTATTTCCGTTCTAGGATAATATGAGTTTATTCTATAAAAAATTATCCTCTTCCTATTTCATTTGGGTACCCAAAAAAATTCATGAAATTTGGACAGATTTTCTTGGCAAAAAAAAGGAACCCTTTTTTTCTCATTTCAGATCTTGACTTATATGGGTCCAATTCATTTCCAGCAATTAAACGCTGTTTCTTTGCCATCTAAGAAGGTGTCCCCTAAAGGGATTTATGTGTATATGTATTTTTCTATTTTTTTTTTAATATTTACGTCAAGTCTTTTTTTTGTATACATAAATTTTTAATATATTTCTAATAAATAGTTATTTTGTGGATGGGTATCATTTATATTTTCAGTAGTTTTTAGCATTCTTTGAAGTATTTTTAGCAAGTCAAACAATACAGATTGATGCATAACTAGATTTTTCCTGAATTTTTTTTCGGAGTCGGGGTCGTTCGCGACCGAGAATACCCTTAAAGGCGTGTCCGAGGAGCGTACCTATCCAGGGCTAGGCAGGAGAATCAGCACCCTTGCACACTATGCGGCGGCATTGAAGTTGGGGATGAATATCATTATGTTTTAGTTTGTCCTGTGATTAGAGAAATAAGAGAGAGATACCTAAAGCCCTACTATTGTAGAAGATCTACCACTTTTAAATTCAATCTGCTCCTCAATACAAATAGTGCTAGAGAACTGAAAAGACTTGCAAAGTTTGTTAACCTTATAATGTCTTTATTTTAGATTCAATACTTTCTAGGATTTTCATTATTTTGGTATTATTTTTCAATGTATGTACTTTCCTTTGTCAGAATACCTTTTATGCTTTAATTACGTACTTGTTAAATATATGTATACATAAATATAGTTGTAATCTATTGGTCTCTTCTTTTAGTAGTTTTTGTGTATAATATATATATATTTGTGTAATTTTGTAATTCTCATACATCGGAAGGGGTTGATAGAATAAAATTTGCCCTTGCCTTTGCTTTTGCCTTTGCCTTTGCCTTTGCCTTTGCCTTATTTGCCTTTGCCTTTGCCTTTGCCTTTGCCTTATTTGCTTTTGCCTTTGCCTTTGCCTTTGCCTTTGTCATATCAATTTCTCCAGAGAATTACGTCCATTTTATTCATTATCAAATCTCCGTCTAGATGTTTAAGAAAGATCTAATAATCATTTTCGATAAAAAAAAAAGTTACTTACAAAAGGATTCCAAGAAAATCGAAATTTGGTCGGATATTTTTCAAAGAGACTCAACATTTTGTTATTCATTGTTTACTGGAAATTACATGTAAATATTGCCTGAGGTAAATATCATACACACACACACACACACACACATATATATATATATATATATATATACTGTATATATACATATATATATATATATATATATATGTATATATATATAAATATATATATATATGTATATATATATATATATATATATTATATATATGTATATATATATATATATATATGTATATATATATATATATATATATATAGAGAGAGAGAGAGAGAGAGAGAGAGAGAGAGAGAGAGATTTCACCTCATATTATTCACGATGATCTCTGTTCTAGAAAAACTTGCTAAAAACTTTTCTTTTGAATAGGAAACAAATGACAACAACGAACAGAAAACTACTTAAAGACGAAGCCCCTTTGATCAAAGGCGGCAGAAAGAATAAGCTCAGATTTCCGATCAGTTTTGAATCTCCTTCTTTTCTCAATTTTATTGTGAGTCGTTTGAAACTTCAAAGCGACAAAGTAATATAAGAAAACACATTTTCTCTCTGATATGCAAAATTATGTGACAATTTCTCGGATTGGTGCGATGCATAAGAGCACATTTTCAATGGGGAAATTTTCCTGTTTTGTTTCATTGTATTTTTCATGTTGATATTGAGGAAAATCATGAACTCAGGAAATATAGGTTGGATAAAGAATGTTTATAAAATAGTGAGAATTAAAGTCCATCAGACTAATGAATATCCCAATCATTTTGATATATCCAAGAATAAAGAATTGTGAAATTATAAGGTATAGAAATAGTTGGAGAAAGTTGACTCGACTGGCCGACCCCTGCTATACAGCGGAACTAATAAGGTAGAAAGAATAAAAAGAATTATTAAACTGAGTCAAATAGTGGGGAAAAAACGGTATCTAAAATAATGGTAATTGTTTACAACACCACGCTCTCCATATACTCCAAAATAATGCAATTCTGCAGTTTTCATCCTCTTGCACAGTAATTAGATGATTATTTAAATCCTGGGAAAGCAATAATTAACAAGATATGTTGAGGAAGGGGGATGGGGTTATTAAAATAAAATAGCTCGGTTTCCACACTAAAAGACAAAGAACTGACATGTCAACATAATCAGCCAAACAGAATTCGTGATGCCACCGCACATAAACAGAAGTTCGTGATGCCAGCGTACTTTTGATATACTGTATATTCAAAATATACTTAATAGAAAGTTGAGCGATTACTCAAAAGTGTCACTATTTGTAAATTGCATATTTTATGGACACTTTTGAGTAGTTAATCCATTTTTAATTAAGTATATTTTGAATATACTGTATATCAAATGTACGCTGGCATCACGAACTTCTGTTTATGTATGCTGGCATCATATTCTGTTTGGTTGACTATGTTGACATGTCAGTTCCAAGTCGTTTAGTGAGGAAACAGCTATTTTCTTTTTATAACCCCTTCCCCCTTCCTCAACAAATCTTGCTAATTATTGCTTTCCCGGAATTTAAATAACCACCCAATTACAGTGCAAGAAGATGAGAAGTGCAGGATGGCATTATTTTGGAGTAAATGGAGAGCGTGGTGTTGTAAACAATTATCAAAATAATAAGTATAATGAAAAGGAGAAGGACTCATACTTGTGGCCTGATTGGTAACGTCTCTGTCTGGTGTTTGCCAGTCGGGGGTTTGAGTCCCGCTCAGACTCGTTAGTGTCTTAAGTGTCTGCAACCTTACCATCCTCGTGAGCTAAAGATAGGGCGTTTGGGGGAGCCTATAGGTCAAGCTGCTGAGTCATCAGCAGCTATTGTCTGGCTGTCCTTGGTCCTAGCTTGGATGGAGAGGAGGCTTGGGCGCTGATCATATAATGTATGGTCAATCACTAGGGCATTGCCCTGCTTGCTAGGGCAATGTCACTGTCCCTTGCCTCTGCCATTCATGGGTGGTCTTTAAACCTTTAAACTTTTAAATGTTCACGTTGAAGCGATTTCAATAAGGTTTTTTCAGAACATATGAATAAACATAGATCTTTCGGTTGATATCAATATTGGAAATAGTATTAAAAGTGATAGCAGTATGACGTCTAAGGCCTATAGAGGAGAGGGCACCCGAGTCAGACATGGTCAAGGCATTGGGCATCTGACCAATGTATTCCAAAGGCTTCCTTCCTCTCCTCTGACATCTCTGGCTTCTGCAATACAATGACTTCTCTCAGACTCACCATGACTCCTGGACTCCGGATCTCTCACACCAAAACATCATTCTTCTTTCTTAGCACCAAAAACGGCGAATCATACAATATTTTTCACGAAGGACGAAAAGGAAAATGATTATCATTTTCAAGTTTCGATACGGAGGAAATGATGATGATGTCTACTGCAAAATATAAAGAAGAAGAAAAATGTTGACCAAAGGTATACTGAAAGAAATTAAACGTCCAGAAATATGAATATACTCTATGAATGTTGAATAATATATATTTTCTCTCTCTCTCTCTCTCTCTCTCTCTCTCTCTCTCTCTCTCTCTCTCAAAAGTCATCCAAGAAATATTTCTTACAGCGTTGCACGAAAGTCTTTGCTAGTTTAGTGCATACCAAACGCTTGCTAGCATCATCTGAAATATAATTTTAAAAAATAAGATTTTTTCTTTCTTACAGTGAATTTTCAAATATGTGTAATATCACGAATAAAAAAAAAGACATCATTATCATATGTTAATTCGTGTCTAAGATATGAACCTTTTCCCAACTTCAGGTATCCGAAAGTCAATTGTTTTTTCCATTAAAGCATCTCAAGAGCTCATCTTTCCTCATGATTTTCATTGACCGTAACTTCAGGGATCGAATTTAAAAGGGCAACATCAAACCATTGTTCTCTAGTCTTGGGTAGGGCCATAGCCTTTTTACCATTAGTCTTCCACGTTCTTGGGTTAGAGTTCGCTTGCCTGAGGGTACACATAGGCATACAATTGTGTCTGTTTCCTTATTTCATTTCCTCACTATGATACTTTCCTTGTGGGAGCACTTATAGGGCCTATAGCATCCTGCTTTTTAAGCTGTGGTTGTAGCTTAGTTAGTATTACTACTACTACTACTACTACTACTACTACTACTACTACTACTACCAATAATAATAATAATAATAATAATAATAATAATAATAATAATAATAATAATAATAATAACGTTCCCTCTACTGACTTCCAGACGTTCTGTTGGACTCATTGCCTCTCGCATCCAACTCCTGGGATGAGATATGAGCCTAAAAGAGAATACTTTTCCTTCTATAGTTTAGTTGTGATCAGACACTTGACACTTTGATTTGTTTACATCGTATTTGCCTCGCTTAATCCCTCTATCTGTATCAAATCCTTTGGAACATTGGCCTAGTTCATCAAGGTCATCTTCTTCGCAGAGAATGGTCTTGAGAATAAATTCTGGATTCCTTTTAAGTTATAATCGTGAAGAATCACAGCTGATGTTAAGGGGAACTTCATGGCGGCAAAATTTGCGTTTTCTTCTATTTCTAACCTTTTGTTCTTTGATTATCTTTAGTTTTGGTTCTCCTTACTCTTGTTATATATCCTAATCGGTTTCTTCTCTTCAGCATCATTTAACATTTTTCATCTATTTTTTTTCAGTA
The DNA here is from genome assembly GCF_036898095.1 of Palaemon carinicauda. Classification (NCBI taxonomy): domain Eukaryota; kingdom Metazoa; phylum Arthropoda; class Malacostraca; order Decapoda; family Palaemonidae; genus Palaemon; species Palaemon carinicauda. Next base: position 8,424,890 of record NC_090749.1, read on the forward strand.
TTCTACATATTCTTACCTCATGTTCCCCATCTTCATTTCCTTTATCATGATCTTTCGAATGAGAAAAAGAATGAATGAAATGAAAAGAAATCAAACTTAACCCAGATCTTAAACATTCCCTATTTCCTCACTGGGTCTTCTATAGGGTTTACTTATCACGGGGAAGTCGAGAAACTATCTCTCAAGTATTACATATTCATGTTCACCTAAATAAGCACGTGAAACAAATTTCAATTTCTGAGAAGTTGCCTCAACAACTACCCACTTCCCTCTTCATCACCTCAGAGGTAAGACCATATGGCGCTCTTAATGTAAGCTGACAGGACAAAGAAGATAAAAAAAAAATGACAAAGTTGTGATGTTTCAACAAATGCCTCGATTTCCGGCTAAGATGGATCCGGAAGTCGGAGGGAAAAGGCGGATGCTGGAGAAAAAAAAATAAATAAATAAAAAGAATCAACAAGTAAAAAAAGTAATTACGAAAGATGAGGTTTGAAAGAACAGAAAAGAACTATTACTTGAAGGCATTGCTTTCACAGTTTCTCATTTCCCTCATAAAATTTGGGTTCTCTGAAAAATGGGAAAAGTAAGAATAGTAAAAATGGTATTGGAAATATATATATCTTTTCATAAATCTTTGTTTGGGTGTTTGGGATCTATACCTCACTAAAAGGCTTCGAACTCTTTTATTGGAATGGGAAAAAAGTCGTTTATTAAATCTATGTTGTATCCAGTATCATAGGAATTGTTGTTTTCCACCTGACAGAAATGCGTAAATCAACCCTTGAAGGGAAAATCACCTTTTATTCCTCCTTCCAGCGTTGATGGTCGGCTCAAAAAGATGGATGGAGAAGGAGTCTCTGCCTCTTCATATATTATCTCCGCTGAATGATGTGGTGGGGGGGGGCCCGCCAATGAAAGTTTTCAATAAGCCGAATCTATTTCCCCCAACACTTGGTTGAGAACCAGGTGACAAACGGCAAACAGACGAATTGTTGCAAAGAATCCCTGTCTGTTCCTCTCCTCAGAGGTCGGGAATATTTTTAGAAAATAATTTGTTTGCATAGAAAATAAAATAAAAAAGGTTGAAATAACGCTTCACTGTTAGAACAATTGAGAAATGTTTTTCTTTTTTTCCAATAGGGAAGTGGAGAAACGATAAAACTAATTCTTGGATTCATGACGAGATGAGGGACCAGGAGGAGAGAGAGAGAGAGAGAGAGAGAGAGAGAGAGAGAGAGAGAGAGTTCATGTGATATTTGTAATAATCCAGTTACTTATAAAGAGGCTGGAATGTATTAACATGACTTCCAGAATTAATGAACATATAAGAAAGGGTTATTTAATACAGCACATATTCACCGCGATTTGTTTGATTCCAGAAAACAACTATTGTCATCACCAAGTATTCACAGAGTCAAAGGCAGATTAAATTCAAAAGTTGAACTCTCTCTCTCTCTCTCTCTCTCTCTCTCTCTCTCTCTCTCTCTCTCTTGTATATATTCAGAAATGAGGACTTTTTACGTGAAGTCCCGAAAACACACGAGAGTTGAAGGGGAAAAATAACAGCTAAATTTGGGGGAGATTGAAGATATTGTTGAACCTAAGTAGTACCTTATTTCTGAACATCATTCATACCCCTGAACAAATAACTGTATGCATTGTAAAAGACAAAGTAAAACAGAACATAGTAAAATAAACCATAAAATCACATGTGAATAGAAATATTCAATTGACTATCAATGATGTAAATTTCCTTATAGGCTTTCTATAGAGATATCTGAAAACAATATCTCCATTTGAATAGTATTTATGTTTTACTTTATGCTGAAGATACTACTGTAATGGCTGAATCCCCAAAGGAATTACAAAATGCCTTAAACAAAGTAAAAGAATATTGTGATACTTGGAAACTTCAAATTAATGTTTCAAAAACTAAAGTAGTTGTATTTTCTAGAGGAAAAGTTAGAAATGTCCCGAATTTTAAATATGGTGAGGAGAGCATCGAAATTGTAGATGATTATATTTACCTTGGTACTATGTTTAATTATAATGGTAAAATGGATAAAGCTATTAAGAAACAAGTCATTCAAGCACGTAGAGCCTTATTTATTATGTTAATTAAATGTAAAAAAAACTTGAATTACCCATTGATATCAACTGTGATCTATTTGATGCTCTAGTTGTACCAATTTTGACTTACTGTTGTGAAATATGGGGTAACCACAAACTAGATCATGTTGAAACATTTCACAAGAAGTTTATGAAAAATCAGCTCTGTGTGAACAAGCGAACAGCAAACTGCATGGTATATGGGGATCTTGGCAGATTCAAAATTGAAATATCTATTTGCAAACGGATGATTGGATTTTGGTTGAGAATTGTAAAATCAAAGGCATCTAAATTATCAAATGTTTTTTTATCGTTTTCTTAGAATTCTTTACGAGTCGAATGAGTATAAGTCTAGTTGGATCCATAAAATTAAAACTATCCTTGATTCATGTGGTATGTCAAATATATGGGAACATATAGAAAATCTCAATCACACGTGGATAATAAATAGCCTAGAAATGAAACTCAAAGACATAGAGAGACAACAGTGGCATGCAGAAGTAGAGAGAAATATATTGTGTAGTAATTATAAACTTTTTAAAAAAGAATTTGGCCAAGAAAATTATATTATAAATTTAGATATACCAGAAAGAATTGCCCTTAGTAAATATAGGTGTGATACCCACAAACTTCCTGTAGCAACTGAAAGATATTCTAGCCCTGGAAAGGTATGATGGGTCGTATGCGACCCCTACAGCATTTTCAAAACCTGTTTTTTCCCCATAAATCATCAGCTGTCTCGAATATGGAAGTGATCGACCTGCAAGGGGGGACTAGTCTACATGCCATTGTCTGCTTTAGGACTGATTTTCGTCTAACTTCCCTCCTTCCCCGTTTTTTTACCCCCCCCCCCCAAGGGGTCGACCTCGACCCTGACATACCTTTATAGGGGTAAGTGATCAAACAGCAAAGTTATTACATAATTATAAATTGTCGAACAGTGTTGATACTTGTTTGGTTCTTTATAGTTGGAAAGTGTGGATGGATGGTGTGTCTACCACTTGCATGACAATGGTTTTGGCTTAGATGCCATATATCCCCATGAGGTCCATTTTCCATCAAATGCTAATTTCGGATTTTTTTTTTTTTATTTTTTGCAAATTTGATTTTTTTCTATTTATTTTGAATTTATCTTCAATAATGGCCAGCAGGCAGTATTCCCTCGGCATGGATGTCATCAACACACTTCTAATGGAGTTTAAAAGAGATGTTGATGATAATATGGAGTTTGCAACCCCATTCTTCATTTCAAGTGGTAGATTGGGCTGTAAGAGTTGTTGTGGTCTGCGGCCATTTTGTTGACATACCCGAAAGGTAAGTTGGCATATCTTTATACATTCTTGTTCTGTATAGAATTTGTGATATTTTGGTATATTTTAATGCATAAATATCATATTTTATAGGAGATACAATGATTTTCATAAGAAATTTACATTGTGAAACTAGGCCGTCAAAAAATGACCTTTAGATTTCGCCCCTGATATAACAGTAAATTACATCTTAGTGCACATTTTATTATGTATTTCCGTTCTAGGATAATATGAGTTTATTCTATAAAAAATTATCCTCTTCCTATTTCATTTGGGTACCCAAAAAAAATTCATGAAATTTGGACAGATTTTCTTGGCCAAAAAAAAGTAACCCTTTTTTTTCTCATTTCAGATCTTGACTTATATGGGTCCAATTCATTTCCAGCAATTAAACGCTGTTGCTTTGCCATCTAAGAAGGTGTCCCTAAAGGGATTTATGTGTATATGTATTTTTCTATTTTTTTTTAATATTTACGTCAAGTCTTTTTTTTGTATACATAAATTTTTAATATATTTCTAATAAATAGTTATTTTGTGGATGGGTATCATTTATATTTTCAGTAGTTTTTAGCATTCTTTGAAGTATTTTTAGCAAGTCAAACAATACAGATTGATGCATAACTAGATTTTTCCTGAATTTTTTTCGGAGTCGGGGTCGTTCGCGACCGAGAATACCCTTAAAGGCGTGTCCGAGGAGCGTACCTATCCAGGGCTAGGCAGGAGAATCAGCACCCTTGCACACTATGCGGCGGCATTGAAGTTGGGGATGAATATCATTATGTTTTAGTTTGTCCTGTGATTAGAGAAATAAGAGAGAGATACCTAAAGCCCTACTATTGTAGAAGATCTACCACTTTTAAATTCAATCTGCTCCTCAATACAAATAGTGCTAGAGAACTGAAAAGACTTGCAAAGTTTGTTAACCTTATAATGTCTTTATTTTAGATTCAATACTTTCTAGGATTTTCATTATTTTGTATTATTTTTCAATGTATGTACTTTCCTTTGTCAGAATACCTTTTATGCTTTAATTACGTACTTGTTAAATATATGTATACATAAATATAGTTGTAATCTATTGGTCTCTTCTTTTAGTAGTTTTTGTGTATAATATATATATATTTGTGTAATTTTGTAATTCTCATACATCGGAAGGGGTTGATAGAATAAAATTTGCCCTTGCCTTTGCTTTTGCCTTTGCCTTTGCCTTTGCCTTTGCCTTATTTGCCTTTGCCTTTGCCTTTGCCTTTGCCTTATTAGCTTTTGCCTTTGCCTTTGCCTTTGCCTTTGTCATATCAATTTCTCCAGAGAATTACGTCCATTTTATTCATTATCAAATCTCCGTCTAGATGTTTAAGAAAGATCTAATAATCATTTTCGATAAAAAAAAAAAGTTACTTACATAAGGATTCCAAGAAAATCGAAATTTGGTCGGATATTTTTCAAAGAGACTCAACATTTTCTTATTCATTGTTTACTGGAAATTACATGTAAATATTGCCTGAGGTAAATATCATACACACACACACACACACACACATATATATATATATATATATACTGTATATATACATATATATATATATATATATATAAATATATATATATGTATATATATATATATATATATAAATATATATATGTATATATATATATATATATATATATGTATATATATATATATATATATATACATATATATATATATATATATATAGAGAGAGAGAGAGAGAGAGAGAGAGAGAGAGAGAGAGAGATTTCACCTCATATTATTCACGATGATCTCTGTTCTAGAAAAACTTGCTAAAAACTTTTCTTTTGAATAGGAAACAAATGACAACAACGAACAGAAAACTACTTAAAGACGAAGCCCCTTTGATCAAAGGCGGCAGAAAGAATAAGCTCAGATTTCCGATCAGTTTTGAATCTCCTTCTTTTCTCAATTTTATTGTGAGTCGTTTGAAACTTCAAAGCGACGAAGTAATATAAGAAAACACATTTTCTCTCTGATATGCAAAATTATGTGACAATTTCTCGGATTGGTGCGATGCATAAGAGCACATTTTCAATGGGAAATTTTCCTGTTTTGTTTCATTGTATTTTTCATGTTAATATTGAGGAAAATCATGAACTCAGGAAATATAGGTTGGGATAAAGAATGTTTATAAAATAGTGAGAATTAAAGTCCATCAGACTAATGAATATCCCAATCATTTTGATATATCCAAGAATAAAGAATTGTGAAATTATAAGGTATAGAAATAGTTGGAGAAAGTTGACTCGACTGGCCGACCCTGCTATACAGCGGAACTAATAAGGTCGAAAGAATAAAAAGAATTATTAAACTGAGTCAAATAGTGGGGAAAAAAACGGTATCTAAAATAATGGTAATTGTTTACAACACCACGCTCTCCACATACTCCAAAATAATGCAATTCTGCAGTTTTCATCCTCTTGCACAGTAATTAGATGATTATTTAAATCCTGGGAAAGCAATAATTAGCAAGATATGTTGAGGAGGGGGGAAGGGGGTTATTAAAAGAAAATAGCTCGGTTTCCATACTAAAAGACAAAGAACTGACATGTCAACCTAATCAGCCAAACAGAATTCGTGATGCCACCGCACATAAACAGAAGTTCGTGATGCCAGCGTACTTTTGATATACTGTATATTCAAAATATACTTGATAGAAAATTGAGTGATTACTCAAAAGTGTCACTATTTGTAAATTGCATATTTTATGGACACTTTTGAGTAGTTAATCCATTTCTAATTTAGTATATTTTGAATATACTGTATATCAAATGTACGCTAGCATCACAAACTTCTGTTTATGTATGCTGGCATCATATTCTGTTTGGTTGACTATGTTGACATGTCAGTTCCAAGTCGTTTAGTGAGGAAACAGGTATTTTCTTTTTATAACCCCTTCCCCCTTCCTCAACATATCTTGCTAATTATTGCTTTCCCGGAATCTAAATAACCACCCAATTACTGTGCAAGAAGATGAGAACAGCAGGATGGCATTATTTTGAAGTAAATGGAGAGCGTGGTGTTGTAAACAATTACCCAAATAATAAGTATAATGAAAAGGAGAAGGACTCATACTTGTGGCCTGATTGGTAACGTCTCTGCCTGGTGTTTGCCAGTCGGGGATTTGAGTCCCGCTCAGACTCGTTAGTGCCTTAAGTGTCTGCAACCTTACAATCCTTGTGAGCTAAAGATAGGGTGTTTGGGGGAGCCTGTAGGTCTAGCTGCTGAGTCATCAGCAGCTATTGCCTGGCTGTCCCTGGTCCTAGCTTGGATGGAGAGGAGGCTTGGGTGCTGATCATATAATGTATGGTCAATCTCTAGGGCATTGCCCTGCTTGCTAGGGCAATGTCACTGTCCCTTGCCTCTGCCATTCATGGGTGGTCTTTAAACCTTTAAACTTTTAAATGTTCACGTTGAAGCGATTTCAATAAGGTTTTTGCAGAATATATGAATAAACATAGATCTTTCAGATGATATCAGCATTGGAAATAGTATTAAAAGTGATAGCAGTATGACGCCTAAGGCCTATAGAGGTGAGGGCACCTGAGTCAGACAGGGTCAGGGCATTGGGCATCTGACCAATGTATTCCAAAGGCTTCCTTCCTCTCCTCTGACATCTCTGGCTTCTGCAATACACTGACTTTTCTCAGACTCATCATGACTCCTGGACTCCGGATCTCTCACACCAATACATCATTCTTCTTTCTTAGAGCCAAAAACGGCGAATCATATAATATTTTTCACGAAGGACGAAAAGGAAAATTATTATCATTTTCAAGTTTCGATACGGAGGAAATGATGATGATGTCTACTGCAAAATATAAAGAAGAAGAAAAATGGTGACCAAAGGTATACTGTAAGAAATTAAACGTCCAGAAATATGAATATACTCTATGAATGTTGAATAATATATTTCTCTCTCCTCTCTCTCTCTCTCTCTCTCTCTCTCTCTCTCTCAAAGGTCATCCGAGAAATATTTCTTACAGCGTTGCGCGAAAGTGTTTGCTACTTTAGTGCTTACCAAACGCTTGCTAGCATCATCTGAAATATAATTTTAAAAAATAAGATTTTTTCTTTCATAGAGTGAATTTTCAAATATGTGTAATATCACGAAGAAAAAATAAAGACATCATTATCATATGTTAATTCTTGTCTAAGATATGAACCTTTTCCCAACTTCAGGTATCCGAAATCAATTGTTTTTTCCATCAAAGCGTCACAAGAGCTCATCTTTCCTCATGATTTTCATTGACCGTAACTTCAGGGATCGAATTTAAAAGGGCAACATCAAACCATTGTTCTCTAGTCTTGGGTAGGGCCATAGCCTTTTTACCATTAGTTTTCCACGTTCTTGGGTTAGAGTTCGTTTGCCTGAGGGTACACTTGGGCATACAATTGTGTCTGTTTCCTTATTTCATTCCTCACTAAGATACTTTCCTTGTGGGAGCACATATAGGGCTTATAGCATCCTGCTTTTTAAGCTGTGGTTGTAGCTTAGTTAGTATTACTACTACTACTACTACTACTACTACTAACTACAACTACTACTACTACCAATAATAATAATAATAATAATAATAATAATAATAATAATAATAATAATAATAATAATAACGTTACTACTGCTGACTTCCAGACGTTCTGTTGGACTCATTGCCTCTCGCATCCGACTCCCAGGATGAGTTATGAGCCCATAAAAGAATACTTTTCCTTCTATAGTTTAGTTGCGATCAGACACTTGACACTTTGATTTGTTTACATCATATCTGTCTCGCTTAAATAGATGGCTTGATCCCTATAATCTGCGTCCAATTCTTTGAAACATTGGCCTAGTTCACCAACATCCTCTTCTCTTTGAAAATGTTCTTGAGAATAAATTCTGGATTCCTCTAAGTTATAATCGTGAAGAATCACAGCTGATGTTAAGGGGATCTTCATGGCTGCAAAATTTCCGTTTTCTTCTATTTCTAATATTTGATTCTTTGATTATCTTTAGTTTTTGTTCTCCTTACT
>NC_090749.1:8448358-8460858 GCF_036898095.1 Palaemon carinicauda
TGATTGGCTAGATGCATCAAAGGATAGCCATTTCCTTGTGATGCGCAGTGCCTATTTAACTAAGACAAGTGACCCCTGCCCATCCATACTTACTCTAGTAAGATCAACTGCCAGGCCAAAGAGAAATCTTGTCTATCGCTTCGAACCAAATCAACACCCTACTGCCAGTGAGTTCTTTGAGATTTAGAAGGTGGGGGGGGGGGGATTTCCTCCACACCCAAAGTTCTCTTTACTTCACCAAGCAGCTCATCTGCTTATATAACCGTTGGCAAACATGGATTGCTAAGATATAAAATCATTTAGATAAAATTATAGATTATTGTATAAATTTATTCAAATTAAAGGAGACTCCATAAATTAGGTAAAAAAAAAAGAGAATATTCGTCTGTTTCACATTTTACCAGATATGTTTTCTTTAATACCTTTATGATTTAATATTTTATCAAATAACTAAAGTAATTACAGCCACTATCATATATATATATATATATATATGTATATATATATATATATATATATATATATATATATATATGTGTGTGTGTGTGTATACATATATATATATGTATATATATACATATATATATATATATGTATATATATACATATATATGTATATATATATATATATACACACACATATATATATATATATATATATGTATATATATATATATATATATATATATATATATATATATATATATATATATATATATATGTATGTATATATATACATATATATATATATATATATATATATATACACACACACATATATATATATATATATATATATATATATATGTATATATATATATATATATATATTTAATGATTTATTATATTACCCTTAGATCTTGACTCAAATATATTTTGCAAACAGAAATTTAAAGTAAAATTTATAGTTGTATATTAGGTGATCAGTGTAGCAAAAGTTTCTATTCTATTGAAATAAATTTATGTTCTATATAATTTGATCATATATTGATTCATTAAGCTTTGGAAGCAAACTAAGATATACTTATTATTCTAAATTATGTTTTTTTGCTTAAAAACGTTTCCACTGTTTACATAAGAAGTTCACAATTACTCTTAATTGATTTGTTATTGTTTACAGTTATTTTAAATCTCTATACCTTTCGTCAAAGTCAATATTTTCACTTGAAAATTTGGCGCTTAATTCAACCTCTAACAAAAGACCTTGATTATTCCAAATTATGACAAATATCTAGCTTTTTTACCCATTTGTCTTTATCAAACTTGAACTTTGATCAAATCTAATATAATTTTATTGAATATTTTATCATGTTTTATCCAAATATTCTTGTTGATTTTGACTACGTGTTCTTGCTCAAAATCAGCTGATTTTGATTGTACTAAATAACATTTGCAATGTACGTTTAATATATAGTGCTTTAAAAGTAAACAGATAGCTATTGATAAGAAATATATATTATTCCTAGTTTTTAAGACTCATTCATGACATATTCTATAAAATCAACATTTATTATGCCTAATTACAAAGATATATTACAAGCAAGATAACATGTGAAATTCTAACTGTTTTAACTGTTAATAGGTGTCCATAGCAGAGTGGAGTCTATGAATTTTTTTAGACCCCAAGTGTAATATATATATATATATATATATATATATATATATATATATATATATATTATATATATATATATATATATATATATATATATATATATATATATATACATATATATAAACAATTGATTATTATGAATATATAAGAAATGTGGAAAAAATGTATATTGCTAGTGTTTGCTAGTTATATTCAGTATTTATATATGGTTTTTAATTTTATATACTGTCTTCAGGCTGGTAGATACATAGATTCTTACTGGTCTTTCTGTCATGGGGTCTGCATCAAGGGAAATCGTCCTCAAATTCCGAAAATCTGGTAAATTTAGGGACGAGTTTTGCATTAACCCAAATCTTAGTGTTTATGGTTACAGAAAGAAAAACTATGAAATCAATTACAATGTATAATATAACTATTTGATACAATAGTATATATGAAACGTATTTTACATTGTGTTGACGACTGATCGGGAAAAATTTGTTCCTTCTTTTGGGGAAGAATTGATGGTTCATAAAATCAGAGAATAAGCAATAGGTAGTGAGCCGAGCAGTGAAAGCACATAAGCTGGAAAGGTAACATTGTTTACATCTACGCAGTTATATCTATCTACGCGAAATCAAGGAGGATTCATAGCTAGGAATGATATACTTTGTGTAACCCTTCAAACAAGAGGTCATTCAATAATATTACGTCAACATAAGAGATAAGTGATATAATGCTCTATCTGTGTGTGTGTGTGTAGATTGCCATGCATATAGCATGACACGGGCTCTTGCCGCTGGGCAGCCCGTAAGAGGATTGGGTTTGTAAAAGGTATACTCCAAGGAGTAAAATTTATGTTAATAAAAGGAACGTTAGGTAAAAATAGGAAAAGGAATGTCAGGTAAAGGATAGGTAAAGGAAATGATATGTAAGGATGATGAATGAAGGATGGAATGGAATGGAATGGTACAAGACATGACAAGGGGTAGATAGTAACCCGAAAAGGGGGTCTCCCTTTTAGGTCCACGAAAGAAAGTTTTTAGTCAGAGGATAAAGTATTGATAGTAGTAAGTCCCAGTAAGTAAAAGAGACTGGGAGAGGAGTGAAGGAAATTTTAGTAGGAGAGTAAAGGAGTAGGTTTAAACAAAGAAGTTTATTCCTGCTCTTGTGGTGGATAAGGGGGAGGGGGCCAAAACTGTGCTGCGCTCGGTCAGCTGGCACGAGAAAGGCCCCCTAAGGATAAGGTAAGAGGAGGGTTAACAGGGAAAGAGGGTGGGAGACAGGAAAAACAAGAGCTGTTTCCTTATGAGGAAGACAGCCTTGTAATAACTATTCTCCATTTAGGAATAGGGAATTGGGAAGGGGAGGATTGCAAGCAGGGAAGGATTATCTCTGCTCAGTGGCTGAGAACTGGAATTGTTGCAGGAGTTGCTGGAAGGAGGAGGTTGATGAGAGGGAGAGGACTTTGGTAAGGATCTGGAAGGCGATAGGTATGAGGTCTTGCAAGGTGAGAGACTCAATTGCTTGAGTCAAGGTTTGGGAAGGGGAAGAGGATGAAGGTCGTTGCTGGTCCCTTTGGGGAGCAGTTGCAGGTCGGTGCTGATCCTTCTTAGGAACAGTTGCAGGTCGTTGCTGGTCCTTTTTAGGAGCAGTTGTAGGTGTAGATGCAGGAGCTATTGTAGATGTAGAAGTAGGAGCAGGAGTTGGCTGAGTTGGTCTTCTCTGGCGAGGAGTTCTCTGTTCTTTAGGTGGCTGGGATGGAACTGGTTTGTTTTGGTTTGAAGAGGATGTATTCTTCATAGCTGCTATCCTCTTGAGACGCTCTGGGCAGCGCTTATTCCAAGCATGGTGTGGCTTGGAACAATTGGGGCACTTGGATGTGGTTTGTCGTCCTTCTTTATGGGCCTTTATGCACACTTCTGTGCTATGTCGCTGGCTGCAGATACCGCAAATAATGGGGCCTCTGCATTCTTCTTTATGATGTCCAAAGCGTTGGCATCTGTAACATCGAAGGGGCTCAGGTGTGTATTCCTCGATGGGGAAAGTACCCCAGACTCCTAAGTCCAGTTTGGAAGGAACTGGACCTATAAAGGTGGCAATAAGGCGTTTAACAGGAACGTCATCCTTGCTTGTGCAGCGAACAGCACAGTCAATATTGCTGCACGAGGTCACAATGGAGATAGGCATCGTCACAGGATACCTGGTAATGACTGCCTTCTTCCTGATAAAAGCAGGATCCAGCAGTGTTAAGGTGGAGTCTTCCTGAAGGAATCTGGCTGTCTCGATGTCCTTGGGATAGATGATAAGGTCACCTTTCCTGTTAGGTCTTGCAGTGAGTTTCATGCCAGGCTTGGCAGCCATGGCAGCAACAGAGGCATAAGAGAGCTCGTGGTTTGCCTGTGAAAGTCGAAACTTTGGCAGAGGCTTCATTGGCTATGTAGCTGGGATGTCCTCTTGTATAGCAGTGGCTTCTTGCAGGAGTGTCTGGAGGCAGTCTGTGCAATTGCAGTCCGTGGAGTGGGCCCCTTGTTCGGTCTCCATGGCGTTGGAGGACTCAGGCTCGTTGATAGAAGGGATGACTGCTGTTGCATCTGATTGCTGAGGAGTTGTAGGGACAGACAAGGACGAGTCTGTGCTCTCAGTCCTTGGGGTCACTGATGGCGATGGTGGGGCTGATTCTGGAGCTGATGAACGTTTCTTGGTCTTTCTTTTCTTGGTAGAGGGTAAATCCTCTACCCTGACAGCTGGATTTGTAAGTTTTGTGTAGGTAATAATATGGTCAGATGCTTCCTTGCACCCCTCACATCTACATCTGCAATGATGATTGTACACAGCTGGGTCGAAAATGAGGTTAACTCTCTTGTTAATGTAGTCAAACATGTAGGCACGTCGACGTAGGTAGGCTTTGCAGTTGTCACAGTCACAGCTCAGATCATTAAAGTAATCCTCACAGTGTCTGGAGTCTTCAGGATACATGGTCCATGCCGATTTTCCCATATGAAAAATGGACATTGTGGTTGAACTCTACGGGAAACACAGTGAAAATTTCGGGAGGTTACGATGCACATAATCCAGGAGTTGTTAACAGCACCGAGTCTAAGCGAACACTGAATGCTCTATCAACGTGATCATGGTCTTTTTAAAATTCTGATTTCCTTTTCTATAAATAGGCTTACATATGTAAATTTTTACTGAAATTTCTACATTATATAAAAATTTTCATTTCAAATAACTAGAAATATTTATAGACACAAAAACAATATCTTAAAAGGTTAGATATTAAAAATATTCGAAAACACATCATTAGGAAGATAAAATATCTTTCCATCTGACCAAAAAATCGTCAGGAATATGCGTAATATTGATAGTTTACTAAGATTCAAGGAAGACTTTCCTGCTCCATCAGTAATTAGTAAGTAAAGAAATTGAATGATAGAATACAAACAGGAAAACTTTATTCTCGTTGACTATAATGAAGATTGATTAATGCAATCTTCTATAGATTTTGCAGGAACTAGAAGAACTTGCAACATAATTTTCTTTCGTTTTCTGTCTTGACCTTCGAGGGGGACTTAATGAAATCTAATTCTATATCATCCCTTTATCTAAGTCTATAAGTTAATGAAAGTTGCATTTTTAATCCTTCTTATTCTACAATGACCATTGGTCTCTTTTTTAATTAGGTTTGAGGGGAAACAGGAAGATCTGCTTTTCTATTCTGTTGTAAGAGAGAAAAGATAGCGAGTTGTAGGGAATTATAGCAATTATAGATTCGTTTCTTCCTCATTCACATTGGCAATTTAGTTAGAGAGAGAGAGAGAGAGAGAGAGAGAGAGAGAGAGAGAGAGAGAGAGAGAGAGATTTTACTCTAAAATAGATGTATTTAAAGCAAACCAATTAAGGCAAAAGACTATAGAAGGAAGCAAAGAAGTTAACTTGAGAATATTTTCCTTCGACCTATGACGGAAGGAAGACAAAAGAAACTGATCAAACACAGTCACTCCCTACATTATATAGTTCCCCTGACTAACATTAGCCCGGAAAGTCCCATCTCGGACAGTAAGTCACTCACTGATCAGGCACAACTCTCCTGCAGATATAGTTTTCCTGACATTTGCTTGTTTATAAGTGAGTCTTGTGGTACAGTGGCAGTGTCTTATTGACTTAGACGGAAAGGTCAGTGTTCGATTCTCGCAACAGACGAGGGAAATAAGTTCTGTTGCTGCTCGTATTAATAATAGTTTTATCATTAGTTGGAAATTCGTAATCCACACAGCTATGTATAATGAATTATAAAATGAATAATTTATTGCTTCATTTTACATATATTCTTTCTTACTATTTCGTTTGAGTTTAATCTTTACTTCTGCCAACCTTTCCAACCTTTGGTATTGCAATCTCCTGATTTTCCAGATAATTAAATCTTTGCTTAACATACAGATTGGTAACAGTAATTACAAAATGCAGCATTATAACATCAAAGTTTGAACTCCCTAAGTATCAATGAGTAAACTCTTAGACTTAAAAGGAATATTCAATTATTTAGTTGCTGTTTTCACTAAAACTTCTCTAAAATTGAGGTTAAGCAAAACCAAAGAAAACTGAACCATTGTGGAAGCGTTCACAATAAATCCCAAACTGATTGTTTGCTTAAACATTGAGTTCCTTGCTCAGATATCATTCATATGTTGTGAGAAGAAGAAGAAGAAGAAGAAGAAGAAGAAGAAGAAGAAGAAGAAGAAGAAGAAGAAGACGTAACTTCATTGCTGGGTCAAAAGTGGACCATGAAAGGTTTGAGTGAACTCCTCGACCTAATGAGAGTCATGCTTATTGTTCCCAAAGAGAGAAGCCTTGCAATGGGTGTTCGTGAACTAAGAATTTAAATCCTCCTGGAAGGAAGGAAGGAAGGTAGGGAAGTATTGGACTGCTTCTGAAGATCCTCCAACGATTTCCTTGAAACTGATAAGAGAAATGTTGATCCTTTTGAACTACTCAATATATTTCACATTTAGGTCATGGATTGACTGTGGTTGGTCATAGTTGTACGAGAGGAAACACAGATTATGGGTGGCCTAATTTGTTTCTTTAGTCAATTTCTGTATAATAAGAGATAAAGACATTTCAGTGGAAACCATTCTCAAATAGAAAAATACAAATAAAAAAAACAATGATAAAATCAACGCCCTAAATATACTGTATATATACATATATATATATATATATATATACGCATATATATATATATATATATACATATATGTATATATATATATATATATATATTTATATATATATATATATATATATATACATATATGTATATATATATATATATATATATACATATATGTTTATATATATATATATATATATATATTGAGGAAGATTGAAATAGAATCCAAATCACATTACATGTAATGGAGGGCATAATTACATATAGAATAATAGAGTGAGAAATTATTTATTTAATAAATTTATTTCGCCCAAAGACGTGAAAGAAACTTACATATTAGCAGTTACATACAGTACATCAGAAATCAACGGAAAAAAATTACAGCATTGAATCATCAGTATATCAGTTACAAAAGTAACATATAGGAGATCGTATTCCATTATCACAACAACTGCAACAGACAGTTTAGTAGCCACCAAAGTGTGGATGACGAGTCAAAATTACGTCTAGGTGGTCATCTTTGAGTATATATTGGCAGGTTTGAAGTAAATTCTGTCCTTGAGGTAACAGATTCCTGACAGTGGGGCAATGAAGGCAGTAGTGTTCAAGGGTAATGGCATTAGCAAGGTTACACAGTTTACATGATGTGTAGTGTGGTATATCTAGTGTCTGTCCAACCTGCCACACAGGACGATATCCCAAACTTATCCTGGCACTTACGACATTATGCCTACGCACCATGAGTCCACGTCGCCAGTACTTGTGACGGCTTCGCAGAAAGTTATCATGATGTTATATGGAAACACTAGTGCCCCTCTCTGCATCCCTACGCTGTACTGTACAGGCAAAAGCTCCTGAATATATTCTATGTTTAAGGCAGCAAAGAGAGGGCTCAACATTTCTGTCATCAAGGTCGAGCGTGCAGGCAGCTTTAGCAAGACTGTCCACCATGTCATTCCCAACAAGCCTCATATATGAGGGCATCCACATGAATGACAAGACAAGCGAGGCATTGTAAGCAGCAGTGAGTTGACACAATATGTCTCGCACAACATGGCCACAGTGCCTGGAGTGCAGATTTGGAGTAACAGATCCCCAATCCATTCACATTTCTTCTAACAAGTAGAGTTACTGTATCCCGTATACCTTGAAGTTTGCAATAAGTGGAACTGGATGAGTTTGGCAACCTGTGATCATGCCACCCATCCTCAGGAGATTCAAAAGTTAGGGAGAACCTAGCACATTCTGCACTTCCATCTACTTATACTGAACCGTCAACGTAGATGTGGTGTCCTGCAGGAGCTGAAATTGACACTTTGGATATTGTTTCCAAAACCAGCTGCTTCTGTAGACTAGTATGGGCATCTTTAGAGATTGTGTGAAAGTGACAGCAGGAATAGGAACCCGCCATGGTGGCAAATCTTGGATGACTGCTTGCTCAGGTACACTGATATCAAGGTGTCGAAGATTTTCACATACTGCCCTAACTAGGTTGTGGCCCCCTGGTCAGAGTTGAGGTCTTGGTGCATCTTCATCAAGTGATGCTGTGAGGACAGCTGAGAAGTTTGGAGTAAATTGTGGAGAGTGTAAACATTTAACAGAAAACAAAGTTACATTGGCATAAATTCTCTCTATTAATGGAGGTAACATGAGTTCAGTCTGCATGTTGACTATGCGAGTGGAAGGAGGGCATCCTAGGTTAAACCTCATTACTCTATTTTGGAACAGCTCTAGAGGTTGTAACACCTGTCTGGGTAATTGAATTAAAGTAGGAGATAAATAGACAACAACTGACCTTAGGAAGAGGATATAGAGGCTTTACCCATGGGGATAGATATACCTGTGGCCTTGGTGGCAAGCCACTTGATGGGATTGAAGCGAGGCTCCAGTCGATCAAGAAGGTTTTGCACCATGGGGTGGATCTGTTGTCGTACAGGTATAGCAGGGGTGATCCTGACTGGTGAACCTACATATGTATACTGTGTGCAGTGAGGTATAATATTCCCACCCATAATGAACACTGGCAGGTCTCGGAGATTCCGCGCAGAGAAGATTCTGCTTTTTTTCTGGGGAGAGTATGAGGCAACAGGAGGTACAGGACCTGTAGAAGTCTTGAAGGACACGCTGAAGGTCTCTACGGGTAGAGGAGTGGATACAGACATCATCACCATAGCAGGTTACAGTGGTTCCAGGGATAGCAGGAAAGAGAAACAGTACACTGTGCATAGGTATATTAATAAGAAATGGGGTCAATACACCGCCCTGAGGTGTGCCATGCTCAAAATTTCCATAGGAGCTACATGCACCCTTAAAGAAAACACATGATTTTCTGTTACTGAGATAACTGTTTATCCACTTCAGAAGGTTTCCTCTGACACCAAATTCGACAAGCTGATCAAGAATTATATCTCTGTTGGCTATATCAAAAGCACTTTTGAGGTCTAGGAAGGCAACTACACTGTTGGAGGACAATCGGGAGTAGAGTTCAGCTAAACAGTGAAGAGTACTCCTCTGTGGAAGAAAGCCATACAAATGGTGAAAAAGTTTTTCTTGTAGCTGGTACATTAGTCTGGTTAGTAATATACAGTCAAACACTTTACTAAAACATGAGGTAATGGAGATAGGCCGGTATTTATCAGTTACAGGCTTTGGTTTAAGAAAAATTATGCTAATGGTCCAGGCAGCAGGTACATATCCATGTTGGTAGCAAAGATTATACAATTATAGAAGAGGATTTCCATGAACCTTCAGGAGGAGACGAAGCACTTGATAAGTAAGGCCATCATCTCCAGGAGAAGAATTTCTATTTCCCATAACAGCACGTCATAGCTCATCCTCGGTGATCAGCTCTTTGTCCTCCTCGTCTGATTCCAACAATGCAGCCATCAGACGAAGATTGTGTAAATTGCTCTGGGAAGAAAGTGCTTCTTGGATTTGTAGAGGAAGATTACTGGACCATGACTGGGTTGACCAATTAGTGATGAGATCCTGTGCATATGCTTGTGGACTGCACATGTGGTTTTTTCTTAACAGTCCTTTTGATGACAAGCCACATGGTCCCAACACTAGTCTGGTGGTTAATTAGGTCAGTGTAGGACAGAAGAGATATATGAAACGTATGTTGGGCAGTACTTGGGTGGGATGTTGATGCGGGTACGATGATAGGGGTCACTTGGATGAGTCTGTATTGCGTACTGTAAACATAAGGCAACATGGTCAGAAAAGAGCGAGGGAACAGAATGACAGGAAACATGTGATGCCACGAGCCCAGATGTAAGGATATGATCAAAAGTGCCCCCATCCCCACCCCCACCCGGATGTGTGTAGCACCACTTGTATCCCATCGGGTTAAATGGTAACGATGGATGTAGTTGAGCAGAGGAACTCCACTGCTGTTGGGGATTGGAGAGGCATCACTTAGATCTGGGTGTCTGGCATTGAAATCACCCATGTAGATCATGCCATGGTTTGTGGGTGTAGGAAGTGCTGAGAGGATATTTAAGCCAGGAGCAGAGTAAACATTGCATAATCGAATATGACCATCACCTATCTTAGCCTGAAAAAGTTGGAAGGTCATGATGAGCGAAGGAGTTGATGAGGGAGAGTAGAGTGAATGTAAGTAATAAGACCATTCCTGAAATTATGTACATATGAAACATAACCGGAGAGTGTTGGAGCTTCATCACCTGGCTTAGCACTGCCAGGGAAGGCTTTTTTAATAAATATTACTTATGGGTGATGGCAATAAACATATGTCCTGAGTGCAGTGAGTCTGGAGTATTGTATAATTTCAAGGGCATTCCATGAAAGGACATGTAGTTGCATGAGTCTAGCGAAGTTTACCCTTAACGCTGCGAGAGACAGGTCGAGCACGTACTGGAGAAGCAGCACTGTTAGATGGTGCACCAAGTGTAGGAAGCTGAGCTGGCAGGAGGCCACTGACCCTTTCAAGACAAGAGGCAACAGTATCTAGCTTCTCAGTAAGTGAGACAACAGAGGTCATGAGAACTTGTTGTGCCTTGACTAGTGTGTCGAGATTACTTGCAGTGGTACCCTGCTGAATGATCAAGCTATCAAAGCGTGTCATTAGTGCTGTACAGTGCAATTCCAAGGCAGCAACAGCCTTACGAAGTTTTGAAATTTCAGCTGATTCAGGAGGGCATAACGAGGAGGTTGATACTGGTTGTGGTGCTGGTGTCAGTGGAAGTGACTGCGTGGAACATTCATGCCAAACATTAAGTCCTGCTTCACCACAACGAGGGCATTTCCAATGCACAGTCTCTGGAGTTGATGATGATTCTGACAATGAGGTGGAAGCATTAGTAACAGGTTTACGGTATGGACAGGTGCGTGTGGAATGGGCTGCAGCACACCAGGCACACTTTGGTGAGGCAGAGCAATATCGGGAGATATGGCCAGTACCCCAGCAGGTATAGCAGTTGGGCTGATCCTCCTTCATTCTGCGTAATTCACAAGGAGGGAGGCCAGGGAAGAAGGAAAACTCATAAACAGATGGTAGTGGTTCTAGTAGACTCCATGTGATGACAATGCGATTAATAGGGTTCCCATTTTGAAGAAATCTTCGTGCACTGTATGCACCAGGGAGTTCCTTAGCAAGGTTAGGGTCTGCTTCAATAGGGTAACGAGTAATGAGATATGTTAAAATACTTACAGGGTCTGTCTATTGAATCTTGAATATCCAGGCTTATGGACAGAAACTCACCACCTTTCACCCTGCCAATGATGTCCTCACGACTCCTTGCAATAAATACAAATTTAGATGTGATAGCAGACATCTTCACCTCTGCCAGCTCCTTATCAAGATTGAAGGTTCTGTTTACTTCAAACACCCATCGTTGTTTTAGTGTCAGTGTTCAAATTTTCTTTGAAGACCAACCTAGCATATTCATCACGGGGAGCAAAAGCTCGAGTAGCAGAGGAAGCACGTCGTGTAGGGGGGTGAGGCAGAGTGACATCTTTGTCTAGTGAAAGACTCTTGACATTAGGATGTTTTAGCAGCAGGAGTCTGTGGAGTACTGCTAGTATTTGACCCATAATCCACTGGGCGCTTCATGGGTGTATTAGCAACATTACTGGAGGGCTTATGAGGAAGAGATTGTGTGAGTGGTGACCAATCAGTCATATCTGCATCCTCATCATCAGTCAGGTGCAGTTCATTTTCAACCTCAGAAATAGAAGCTGGTCCAGGAGTAGTCCATTATTAGCGAAGCCGCAGCCCTTTTCACGTCACACATACACTGCGCATGCGCGAACTGAGGCGCTGCCGACCGAGTGGGTATGCCACAGGGTATAAGTTTTTATTTCATAACTACAGACTACTATAAAAATCCTATATACACACTGTTGTTACTAAAATGGTCACTGAGTCTTACTGTAAACTTATATAACACGGTGAAAGGTGTTTACAAACCGAGAGCCTCATTTGGAGCCCCAAGAGAGATAGAGAGAGAGAGAGAGAGAGAGAGAGAGAGAGAGATTTAGGTTCTTTATTTCAGAATCTATTTAATGACTGAGGTAAAAGAGTTGAAGTCAGTCACAGGTGAGATGAGAAGTCAACGAGGAAGCAAGAATCAAAGTGATGAAAATCAAAACAATTATCGAAAGGGAAATGAAGGAATTGTTTCGATAGAATCTTCCCCGTCAGCCAAAGGAAAAACGGAAGCCAAATTAATACAAAACTCTTAACCTGCATTTCATAACGTATTTTTT
>NC_090749.1:8463358-8590907 GCF_036898095.1 Palaemon carinicauda
ACATTTTCTTGGGACATTTCCCTCCTTTTGTTGTTGTTGAATGAATGAATGGTACTTAAGTGAGGTCATGAATACTGTCATTGCTCTCATTTGTCTCCTCCTCTTTCAGCTTCCTTTTCTTTCTACTTTCGTTTTATCTCCTTCCTTCTTTCTTCTGGAGAACTGGCACCCTGAGGAGAGAAACAAAAGAAATAATACAGATCTAATGACGCAATATTTCATAGAGAGAGAGAGAGAGAGAGAGAGAGAGAGAGAGAGAGAGAGAGAGGGGGGGGGGGGGTTTACCATTAACATGAAAATGAATAAAATTACTGACTATAGCCTGCTCTCTTTCAAGAGGCGAGGAGCATACATGTAAAGACTAATACTATTTGGCTTCACGTAATAAACACAAAGTTCAGTTACACCATCGTCCAGCCCAGGCTCATTAAGGGTGCCTTTATCCAATCATCGGACAGATATGATCCTTATAGTCTCTACCTTCCCTGTATCTTTTATTTTTCTTTCATTATGGTATATGTGCATGAACAACAACAACAAAAACAACACCAATCACAAGAATAAACCGCAATGCAGACTTAAAACACAAATTCTTTATCTATAATGTTTCTTGTGTTTCTGCAAATCAAAGTTTGTAAAAGATGACTTCGAACAGTTTTTGGGCAAATTTCCCTTGACAGATCTTTGCTTAGTAGGGATTTTTAGAACCGTTCAGTAAAATGCATCTCAAAACACTTAGCTATGAAAAAGGAACTACGTTGAGAGAGAGGAGAGAGAGAGAGAGAGAGAGAGAGAGAGAGAGAGAGTTTGATTTCATCAAACCCTCCTCTTCTCCTTCTTCTGTGATACAAAACCAGAAGATGCTTACTTATTTTGATAAAAAACAAAAAAATCTTATCTGGCTTCAGTCAGTCGACTGGTCCTTTTCTATCCTACCTAATACAAACTTACGACAGAAGTCAAGTTTGTCCAGATGAAAATAAATTACAGATCTTTGGCTAGATTTATTAAAGACAACCGTAAGATTTGAAAAATATTTCATGGTAAGAAATTAAAAGTTTCTAAGTATGAATGCGGTTAACAGAGCTTACTTCATCCCATGCTCTCTCTCTCCTCTCTCTCTCTCTCTCTCTCTCTCTCTCTCTCTCTCTTCGAGCAGTCAAAGTTCGTTGCAAGTCAGCAGAAGAAAACGTCAACAATCTCTTTCTTAACAACAACAACTTCCCAAGTCCAACGATTGAATGCACTCGACTTCAATTGATGCATCCATGTATCAATTCTTTTATTTTATAGATGCATATGTATACATGTACATACTAATTTATGTATGAACAGGTGTATTAGATATTTGTTTTATAATTTATATATAAAACAGAGGGGTATGGACATTATTATAACAGTCGTTTCTTTCATTTCCTTTCAAAATTTACGCTTCATTTCCAAGAGAGAGAGAGAGAGAGAGAGAGAGAGAGAGAGAGAGAGAGAGAGAGGACTAGATGATTTCATTTGTGTGAGGCTTCATAATTATCAAAATAAGTGTCCGTGACTGCAACCAACACAATCGACTAACTACCCTTTACACAACTTACAAACGACCTTTCAAACCTCAATAACTAAATATGTTAAGTTGTATTTTTTGCATCAACCGGACATTTAATCATTACGGCCAATGTTCGGGTTTCATGTTACAAATTCAAAGATGAGTTTAGCAATACTGAATAAAATCTATTTTTTACTTTTGCCTGTTCTTTTGGGGCAACAGAATTCACAGCTGTTGAGTCATTCATTTCAGGACAGAAATTGTGATCATGACGAACATATTTATTACATTACAAAGAAAAAATAGGAAATAAATTGTATTATTTCCACGCGTTGACCAATTACGAAATATCCCTTTGCCAACTATGATAATGAGAATATGTTTCATATCAACAAATAATACAATTATTTCGATTTCATTTCATCAATTTCTTCATAGTAAGTGGATATAACGCTGTATTGCATATATAATTTTTAAATATGAGGAACATAATTGCACAAAGAATCTGTTGATAAGGCTAAAATAATTGCTCCCCGATATAGATAAGCATGACCAGTTTCCTTATCTTCATTGAAATTTTCTCTCTCTCTCTCTCTCTCTCTCTCTCTCTCTCTCTCTCCCTCTCTCTCTCTCTCTCTCTCTCTCTCTCACCCTTCCCCTTAAGTATTAATCATTGCCTGACACTTCATCTCAGCCGAGTCACTAATCCTATAACTTCAACCATATATAAATTTTCATTATTCCTCCATTATAATCATGAAGTGGTCCGTACATTCTTCATCACATAAGACAAAAGGAATAAATCATGCGGCAAAATGAATTAAAAGTAATTAGGACAAAAACAGGCCTTAGAGTCAAATCAAATAGATAGAAACTGCTCACAACATTACTTGATAAAACAATACACTGACTATATAATAACAAACTTTATCCTTTTTTCGTGATACCCCCATACATTGTTATGTTCAACACCCATTGATACCAATTCCGTGCATTAAAAAGCATATGGAGTGACCATAGAAGACTGGTCATGAGGGAGAGGTCAGAATAAGTGGATCACACAGGGGTGGCCATATCTGCTTTTCATGGGAGTTGGGACATGTGGATGAGGGAACCTTTGCCTTTAAGATTAACCACGTTTGCAATTACTGACCTCCGAGAGACTCTTGTTGACTGTGTTGTACTTGGGACCATCTTACTCACACATCAACAGAGCAGACGAAGGATGGAAATGGAAACAAAAAACCAAAAGAGAAAAGTAGAAATCTTAATGTTGCGTAGGGAATGAAAGGAGAAAGTGATCCTCATTTAAGAGAAGATTGAGATGCAAAAGAAAGAGAAGAAAAAGCAAGATAATAAGAGGAAAGAATCGATGTTTATGTAAAGAAGATAAAAGGATAGACAATGCTCGATAAGGGGCCCAGTGAAGCAATATGGCCTTAATTATCGAAAGCCATACAGGAAACTTCAATAAATGATGAACATTACGAAATTATCTCTCTCTCTCTCTCTCTCTCTCTCTCTCTCTCTCTCTCTCTCTCTCTTATTCTAGTGTACAGCTACCTTTTCTGCGTTCATCCATTCCTATTCATCTTTGTCGTCATACTTGGCGCATGTGTTAGAAGTTATAGAATAATACCTCTCAAATTTAACTCTGGAGTAACCCCCTTCTAACAATATTTAGAACATGGTAAAATAGGAATAACATGTAAACGGAAAATACTAACATCCAGTTTGAAATGATGTTAGCACGTCACGTCACTTCAAATTTAATGCAAACAAAGTCAAAGCACAGCTTCCCATTGTCATTCTTTCCATTGGATTCAGAATAACATTGACTCAATGATTACGATGAGGAAATGAAGCAGAACATTTTTTTTTTCGAATGCCTGAAATATCCCAAACTATACACTGGAAAGTACTATTATTATTATTATTATTATTATTATTATTATTATTATTATTATTATTATTATTATTATTATTATTATTATTATTCCTAAAATAAAAAAGATGCACTTAGAATGGATTGCATTTCTTATAGTGGATGGAATTAAAGTTGAAAGTTTGTGAGGCTGAATCTCTCTCTCTCTCTCTCTCTCTCTCTCTCTCTCTCTCTCTCAACAAAGCATAAGAAGAAAGTATGAGGTAAGAGGAGATCTTTGTATAGTATGATCATGTCTGAATCACCATCACTTTTTGCCAGAAATCGTGACCACATCATTCCCTGTGACCCTCAGGGCCCAAATAAATTTTCTATAGCTTGAAAAGACCTTAAGAGCCCATTTCAAGGGGCAATCATTAACAAAATACCTTTTTGGGCAAAGTTCTGAAGAAAAATAGTA
Organism: Palaemon carinicauda; assembly: GCF_036898095.1. NCBI lineage: Eukaryota > Metazoa > Arthropoda > Malacostraca > Decapoda > Palaemonidae > Palaemon > Palaemon carinicauda. The sequence continues at coordinate 8,467,244 of NC_090749.1, forward strand.
ATTAATCCAAAACTGGAAAGACTATAAGCAAAATACCTTAATGAGAGTCATAATTCAGTACCATTAAATGATACTAGTATTATATAGACAACATTTAACAAAGAAAATCATGCTTTTTAAGTTTAACTAGACCTAGCAGACACTGGTGCATCCCTTCGTTATAGAGAAGATTTGTATTGTGAAGTATAATTTCAGCTTTCCAGTGGTATAAAGAAAAACTCTAGTTTGTTATTCATGCAACGTTCATTCGCGTAATTAAAAGATGGTTTTAGGACAAGCCTTCCTAACGATCGAACGCCCCAAAAGTTTCTTGATTGGTGGTATTCAAAGGAGACGTTGAAGAGCAACGCTATGAACTATTCTCTGGTTATCTTGTTACCTCACAAATAAAGAAATAAGCGTCATTTAGGCCAAGAGTTAAACCCTCATTGTATACATATTTTGCAAGAGTCTTTGTAGGCTGATCATTTTGGAATAGGAATTTTATAATAGGCTCAGTAGGAGGTGTCCATGAGGTCATCAGCCTTATCAAACACACGACACCCGAAGGAGAGCTGCAACTTCTCTGTCCCTAATTTCTTGAATTAAAGATCACAATTTCCTTTTCGTTTAATAGTTGTTTACTCTCTCTCTCTCTCTCTCTCTCTGTCTCTCTCTCTCTCTCTCTCTCTCTCTCTCTCTGGTGTTCCTAGGGTCTCATTTTGACCCACTGCAACCAAACTATTCATGGTGTCGTTGTTACCCATTCCCACGCTGACATTCATGTGGTTTCAGTGTTGTGTTCTTGGACTGTGACTAGTGCCAGTAGCTGCAGCTCGCACCAGAGCCCACTTTCTCTTGTTGGATGTTTCGGTGGCAATACAATTCTTCTCGTCTTGATCTCCCTTAACATGAATCGTTTACATCTTTTGTGGGAATTCTGAAGCTTTCTTGCTGGTTCTGAGATGACCCTTAGTAAGGATTCCAAGTTCTTGGGAAAGAGAGCTTTGGTCAAATCTCTCGAATGGTCAGCGTTCATTTGGAAGCACTTATCAACCTTGTGCGAGGTAACTGTGTGAAATAAATCAAGACACAAACTTACACACACTGATATATATATATATATATATATGAGCTAATCACAGTCAGGTTGTTACTGATTGGGATTAGTGAGTGCCAACAGATTTTTCTTCTCTGTTAAAGGGAAAGACGGTTACGATGTGGCTTGGGTGGCACGTTGAGAATGTCGTTATCGGCGTGGTTTGGGCACTCAAAAATGTTCGTTAAAAGTTAGCGTCCCCAAAATCTCTCCCTATTGGTTCTCATGAGACTTTCAGGTCAAAACAACCAATCAAGATGATGCATATTGATCAAGAGTCAGCAATGAATTATCAGTCAGTTTGATATCTATCTCCCCAGTTTTGATTATGAACGCTGTCCCTTCCACTAATTTCGATCGATAAGTTCTTCCCAAAGGGAAAATGGCAATAGGTACAACTAGTAACCTAAAAGAAATATTGAATATTATACAGTCTTCTCAAATTCCTGAAAGTAAGTATTTCGTGGAACTATCCAACACATCCCAACGGAGATATAAAAGAAGTATGATATTTCCGTCAGGATACTTTCTAAATCTTTCCGCTGTATTTTAATGTATGAAATTAGACCTTTCATGAACAAAATAAAATCTCCATTGGAGTCTTGTGTGCAATTGATTTTTCTGTGGTTTTACTCTCAGATTAGGACGTTCTGTTACATTCGACAAAAGTCTATTATTACATTTGCTTTATCTGTTGGTTTAGTTTTTTACTTTTGCCAAATATAAAAAAGGGTTTTCTGTAGCAAGACAAAATACAATTACTCGATACCGTTATTCGTGTAATAGCAACAGCAGCAAACTTTTACTAATGCTACTGCTAATTTATATAAGAAATTACTTTCGCGTACTTGAGGAGGAATAAAACCCCTTTCAATAAAGAAAGATAATAATTTTTAATTATTAACAATGAGAAATCGATTAACTTCTAATATGTTTAAACCCTTTTTCACATGTTTTATGTATTTTTATGTATCTCATACGTACATTAAATTCACTTACTACTAACTAATGTAGTCAATATAATTGCAAACTTCATTTATTGAGTAATTGTATTTTATCATACGATAATATGTTAGGATTTATCTGCATATGTGAGCGGACATAGTTCAGGAATTCAAGCAGTTAATCCTTTATTGTTTAATGCTTTTCCTTCAAAAAACTGTTTCTCAAAGTGAATATTTATGAAGCAATTAAACAAGAGTACCAATATCTTTTTGGTGATATTCTTTATAAAGTTTTTACTTTCCCTTTGAAATAAAAATGTAAACCCCAAATACATCAAAAAGGAAGAAATTTACAAAAACGAAAAGTTACTTAAAGGTAAACAATTACTTACTTTAATCACTACTATTTTTTTTTCTTTAAAAAACTGGGATCCAAAAGGGACTTCTTAGATATGTTTATATGTTAATTAAAGGGAGGCAAATAATTGCTTTCCTTATGCTGATTAGAAAGAAGGTCGTTGAGATCTGACAAATAAATTTCGGGACACCAAAAGTAGAAAAAAGAGGTATCAACTTAACCTCCGTGAGTACATAGAATAACACGATTTCGGCAAATATCATCAATATTCTAAACTCGCCTCCTGAGATATTCTAACCTCACCTTTTATATTCATAACAGAATTCTACTTTCATAGAATCCTTTTCCTTTACTATAAATCTTCATTGCAAATCTAACTGGTATATATGACTGGCTAAAAACATTGTGATTTTGTGTGTGTATAGTATTTAGACTTTAATTGGATTTTTTCCAGAGATTTCCAGATTTATCCTGTAGTTTTCATCCCCAGTAAATGAGTTTTCATCATCACTTAAGAGGAGCTCAACCTTCATGATTGTATCATCTCCTTAAACGGTGCAATGAACGTGATGGGATTGTTCAAAACAATCATTTGAAAACTCATTTTGTTTTAAAAGAGATTTCACATTATAAATTTACATTATCAATACTATGAAATTTGATTATGATTCCACGACGTTCAGCTCAACTATGGTGCACAACATCCGATAACGGCCCACAGACAGGCAGCAAGACGAGTATATAATTGAGCTTTATGTAGTACAAGCTCATGAATAGTTTTTATATATATATATATATATATATGTGTGTGTGTGTGTGTGTGTATATGTGTGTGTACAAAATATATATATATATATATATATGTGTGTGTGTGGTGTGTATATATATATATATATATATATATTTATTTCTTTAATGTTTTCTATATAATACTAGTATCATTCATTGATACTGAATTATAACTCTCATTAAGGTATTTTGCTTATAATCTTACTAGTTTTGGATTCATTGCTATTTTTCTTCTGACTACATAAGTATTTTCTTCGTAAAGCAATTTCATAGCTTTCCTTCAACAATTGTATCAGACAAAAGGCCGGAAGCTGAACAAGTCTAACAGCCAGTTCAATAGTCACGATAATTGCCCGTATTATTTGATGACTTGGGCCTTGACGGGGATAATTAATGACTCCTTATATGAAAAACATTACTTTCAATTGCACTAAAAATGTAAATGGATAGTTTTGAAGACTTGTATTTGCATGGGAATTCAAATGGACCTTTCGGGCTAAACTCACTCGGTTTCAGACAAAATCATATATCACTCTCGAAAAAGCAAAATATTTTACTATGACAACAAAAGTGTCAATTCAAAAACTGGTTTTATTAAAAAAAGACCTGAAAATGTCCTCATCCCAAAACGATCGAAGAAAGTTTGAAATTTAGTTTTCATTTCGTCTGAAGGAAACAGAAGACAAATCCTTGGATGATCAAATGACAAAAGAATTGATGCTAAATCATCCCCACCTTTCCAGGGAGCAAATATGCCTGGAAAGAGAGATACCTTCAGAGGCTGAGCCCAGAATCTCTGTCTCTCCACCGAAAACGTTGCAATTCACTCTATTTTCAAAACGATCTCTGCTTGCAGATATTATTAGAGATCTAACAAAAGGAACCCCAACAAATTTGGTTGCAGTAATTTTTTTCAAGTCAACAGTGTTCTCTTAAAGTGTTAATGAAATGAAATGAAATTTGTCATCTGATTATTATTATTATTATTATTATTATTATTATTATTATTATTATTATTATTATTATTATTAGCCAAGCTACAACCCTAGTGGGAACCGCAAGATGCTATAAGCCCAAGGGCTCCATAAGGAAAATAGCCCAGTAAGGTAAGGAAATAAATAAATAAATAAATGATGAGAACAAGTTAACAATAAATCATTCTAAAACAGTAACAACGTCAAAACTGATGTCATATATAAGCTATAAAAAGACTCATGTCAGCCTGGTCAACATAGAAACATTTGCTCCAACTTTGAACTTTTGAAGTTCTACTGATTCAACTACCCGATTAGGAAGATCTTTGCACAACTTGGTAACAGCTGGAATAAAACTTCTAGAAATCTGGTGTAGTATTGAGCCTCATGATGGAGAAGGCCTGGCTATTAGAATTAACTGCCTGCCTAGTATTACGAACAGGATAGAATTGTCCAAGGAGATCTGAATGTAAAGAATGGTCAGAGTTATGAAAAATCTTATGCAACATGCATAATGAACTAATTGAACAACGGTGCTCTTGATCAGGAATAAGAAATTTAATAGACCGTAAGTTTCTGACGAACAGGTTAATATGAGAATCAGAAGCTGAACACCAGACAGGAGAACAATACTCAAAACAGGGTAGAATGAAAGAATTAAAACACTTCTTCAGAATAGATTGATCACCGAAAATCTTGTAAGACTTTCTCAATAAGCCAATTTTTTGTGCATTTTAAGAAGACACTGACCTAATATGTTTCTCAAAAGTAAATATATATATATATATATATATATATATATAAATATAAATTATACATATAGTATATATACAAATTATATATTATATATAAATATATATATATATATATATTATATGTGTGTGTGTGTGTGTGTGTGTGTTTGTGTGTGTGTGTGCTTATTGACTGCATCTTATATATATATATAATATATATTATATATATATATATATATATATTAATATATATATATATATATATATATATAAATTATACATATAGTATATATACAAATTATATATTATATATATATATATATATATATGTGTGTGTGTGTGTGTGTGTGTTTGTGTGTGTGTCTGCTTATTGACTGCATCTTAAAATTTGTTTTACAGTATTGATATTAATATTATATAATTGTCTATAACGATTGACATTGAATCTGACCAACTGAGATTCAAAGTGAGTATTGTCAAAGGAAAAAAGAAATATATTTAGAATCCATTAAATCGCAAAAGATAAATTATACAGAAATTCAAATTCCTGTATCAGTATTACCCAGATGTTCTTGCATAACCTTATCTACTTATTTACTTTAAACTTCAGCAATCATATTTTACTTCTCTTCCGCTTGTTTTTGTTAAAGTTTTTTATAGTTTATGTAGGAAATATTTTATTTCAATGTTGTTACTGCTCTTAAAATATCTTATTTTTCCTTCTTTCCTTTCCTCGCTGGGCTATTTTCCCTGTTGGGCCCCCTGGGCTTTTAGCATCATGCTTTTCCAACTAGTGTAGCTTAGCAAGAAATAATAATAATAATAATAATAATAATAATAATAATAATAATAATCATTCAGAGAGAGAGAGAGAGAGAGAGAGAGAGAGAGAGAGAGAGAGAGAGAGAGAGACTTTTCTTAGAATTATCTTCTTTGAAAGTTATTACATTTTGATCTTTTACTTTGGATGAAATCAAACAGAAAATCATCAAAGTCAAAATCAGTTTGGAAGAGACCAAATCCTCTTAAATGTTCCCAGGAAAATATTTTTGATTCAGAGCAGAGTTTCTGGCAATGTAATTAAGTCTGGACATAAGAATACACTTTGCAGTGGTATGGAGGAGTTATCATTGGGCGCTCTCTAGTGAATTGTTTGTTTGATGAAATGTTGTAACATTTTCATTTCTAGTTTCATTAATTAATGGAACTTTAATCAAATATGGCCAAATTCATTGAAGTAGTCACCTTCTATGTCCTGCGAGAGGCTTTTGTTCCAGCCTTTCCATTCCCCAAGAATCTTTAAGGATTGAACCACTGGATACATATTCCCTTCTACACAATGGCTTCTACCAACCACAGTCGACTATCTACTAAGTTTATGAATAACTGTAACCGAGGTTGACAGAAGGTCAAAGGAGTTTACTGCGCTATCTCCTAAATCCTTCTACCTCTTCCTGTGCTTGAACATAGAAAACCCTCTGGGTGGTGAAGGGGAGAATTATGACCAAAATGTGAGAGAGAGAGAGAGAGAGAGAGAGAGAGAGAGAGAGAGAGAGAGAGGCGGAATTAAGTGTATTTTGATTTTGCAATATAAGCCTACAAGTTACACGGTCGTTTCAATAGTGTGGGCCTACACTATGTCTAACCAATAAGAATATCTGCCCAAAATGCTCACAGGCCTATAAAAAGGGTTGTGTTTCTTGAATCAGTCATTACATAGAATATTGCCTAAAGGAGTAACGGGGATATTGTTTTCCGATGTTGTTATGGGAATCATATTACAATATTCAAGCTGAATTTCTTATCAGTTCATGAGGGGCAAAATCTTCCTCGTATTCGTTAACAAGTGAACATCGACATTTGGTTTATGTTTGAAAAAAGATATCCCGACTTTCTTTTGTCTTGTCACTTATCCTCCAAATGTTCCTTTGTGGTCGCGAGAGGGCTATCATATGTCCTTCGTCCTTGGAGAGCAAGAGCGAGGTGGTTTGAGGGCGTCTAGGGAGGGAGGGATTTGGTGCGAAGGACAAGAAACTGACCCCTTCCTTCCTTCCTTCCTTTTACATCATTTGGACCATCTCTCTCTCTCTCTCTCTCTCTCTCTCTCTCTCTCTCTCTCTCTCTCTTACCACCCAGATCCCCAAGTCTTGTCTTTTCCACATCAAGTCTATTTGGACACTTTTTAAATCAGGAAAATTCGTGCTCTGGATATTGCCATGTTTGGGAGTTTAAATGCATGAGTATCAGACTGTTTCCTTTCCTGATATTGTTACACTAAAAACATTTCGTGGTGGAGAGAGAGAGAGAGAGAGAGAGAGAGAGAGAGAGAGAGAGATGAACCAAGAACATATAGGATAATGAATAAATACGGACATGAAATCAAATAAAAATGAAACTCTTCCCTTACGCCTGATTTCCATCGGCACCGAAATCAAAGAAAAGAAAAATCACAAGAAATGTCAATTGGTTTCTCATTAATTTTTCATCCTCTAAACAATATTCATTATTACTAGCATTGATGCTGATGTTAATTACTTCCTACTCTCAATATATCCTTTCATACAAACACAGGGGAATTAAAAGTAGCCTACCTTCACTTGTATAATTGGTTTCAAAACAAAAAAACAGTTAAAAAATCTCTCGTAGGAAAATCCTTGCGAAAAAAAAGGAAACATCTTCCCCATTAATATAAAATGTGAGAGATTGTTTTCCAGACCGTGTTGCATTATGTACTTCGTTGTGTGATTCTCTTGCTGGAAAAAAGAGTTTTTAATGCTTAATCAGTTTAGAGAGAGAGAGAGAGAGAGAGAGAGAGAGAGAGAGAGAGAGAGGGAAAGTTAATAAAGAGCGCATTTTGACTCACTTGCAAGGGAAACAGCACTCCAAATCTTGCCAGCATATGAAACGGGGGAAAAGTAGCCAATCAACGCTATATATTTTTTTTTATGGTTTCAATTTCCTATAATATTTTTTAGGCAGAGAAACGCACAATTATATAATGCTAGATCAGATATCAATTAATAAAAGAATGAAACTAATTCTGTTTTTTGAAGGTATTACACACCCCAGATTAGATTGGACTTTTCGGGTTTAAATGGATTCCTGGTTCAAATGAAATTCCTGGAAGGTCAATCTGGTTTAAAGGAAGGAAGAAGCGAGTCCTGACCTCGTTTAGGAAAAGGAATTGCCTTGGAAATAGGTCAGTTCTAATTCTTTTCTTTTTGTGGGGGGGGGGAAGAATAGATGGGAGTTTTCTTTTGTTTTCTCTGGTCTCAGGGGGATGTTGGTGACAAAATGTTAAATGGTATTGACTCTCCTTTCCAGTTGTTGTTGCTGGATGATGCTTTGAACTCTATTTATGAATGCAGCCTCGAACAGCATATTATGAGCATTGGGGATTCAGGTTTTTTTCACCTTGAAACCTTTAACCCCATTTTTCAGTACGTGGGGAATATTCATTTTGAAATCATGTAATTCAGATTACAGAATGATTACTATAGAGATAGATTTTTTCAAGAGAGAGAGAGAGAGAGAGAGAGAGAGAGAGAGAGAGAGAGAGAGAGAGATGAAAAAACTCCACCTAATTTCTCACTAATGATTATTATTAGCAAGAGAAATATCATTGAATGGAAGCTGCAATCTCAATTGAAAAATGATTAAAAGGAATTATGAAAAAGAGAAAGAATCAAGTTGCAAATATCAGTTCAGAGTTAGATGTGAGTAAAAAGGTTTTTTGGGAATAAGAACTGTTCTCTACGAGTAATACTCTATTCTTCTTCTCTAATGGGGCACATTATAACAAATCCTCACAGGGTGTTACCCAAATCGTTATACGTTACTCAGACCATTGTGTGATCCTCCTGTTGGAAGAAATGAGTCTGAATCTAATCCTACTTCGCCTTTGATACTCGCCCTAAGAAAACCTTTAATCCTAGGAGAGAGAGAGAGAGAGAGAGAGAGAGAGAGAGAGAGAGAGAGTAATTATCTGTTCTCTAGTTTAAAGTTCGGTTATCACAAAAACCTTTAGAGCATGTGAAGCTCTTCTTACAATTTTCAATGAAGTACAGGAATAATCCCTTGACTGTAGCCTTGATTTTAATGCTGCCTTTGGCTGTGTTAATCACGAGGCCTTTGTTTACAAACTTTAATAGATGGCTATAGAAATCTCTTTCCTTTATATCATTATTGGCTTTTAAGTAACGGAGGTATTCCAGAGTACAATCTTATTCATTCCAGGATTTAAACCTTTCGTAGACGACATGAGAAACAAATATCTATCATATCTCAAACAATGTTTGAGAAAGTCAGTGACAATGGTATTGAAATCAGTCAATGTCCCTTCTGGGAGTTGTATTCTTTTCTCTACTCTCTCTCTCTCTCTCTCTCTCTCTCTCTCTCTCTCTCTGCTCAGACTACTTTTTCATCTACTGCCTCTCACAGGAGACTCCTAAGGTTTCTTTCCTGTTCTTAGACACTGAATCTTATGATGGGGTTGCCAAGCCCAATGCCATAGAGCCATAGACAACTAGAGGGTTAATAAAGCCAATTTCCCAGCGGTGTCTGTCATCCATCGGTGGTAACCCACACATGCACTGGCCAACCAAAACGCTGCTTGACCTTATTGGTTAAATATAATTTTCTATAAACGGTAATAACTGTAATTTGATTTCGGTTCCTAACTAGATTTTCTCAAAATTGTCGAATACTGTTTTGAAGGAGAGAGAACTCAAAAGGCCATGCAATAGAAAAATATTTTAACTGGTACACTTTTCTTGTTATTCGTTTCATGTCTGGGACTTTACTTACTCTTATACTTCTTTTAAAATATAAATAAGATAATTAGTGAAAAATATAGTTTATGAACTGTAGTTTTTCTTTTCAAGTATATCTCACCCTTTTCTGTAAATCACATTTGCAATATACATCCATTTACTATGGCATACTAAACTTATTAAAAAAATATGTTATTTCGTGTTTTCATTGTGCAACAGTAGTATTCAGAAGTAAGAGAGAGAGAGAGAGAGAGAGAGAGAGAGAGAGAGAGAGAGAGAGAGATCATCCATATATATACAAAAAATACAGTTTTAATAAATACATCACGAATAAAACATAGAAACAAAATCAATGGAGATAAAAAATTGTCTTTCTTAAAACTCTCTCTCTCTCTCTCTCTCTCTCTCTCTCTCTCTCTCTCTCTCTTTACCTTTGATACGCTGGGATTCAAACGGTTACTATAAACAGCCTCCTAATTAGTCTTCATAAAATGTATAATGTTATGCAATTTAAAACTTCCTCCACATTCATACAACATTAATAAGCGTATCTTTTTTTCATTGCAAAACTAGATTTGCCATCGTAATTATTAGCTTGATATCATAACGCATTGCACGTAATTGAGAAAGGCTTCAGCAACAGATGTGATATCTAATTTGAATATCAGTTCGCAATGTCAGCCTTTCCCTAATCAAGAACAAAAGACAGGAAAGAAGAAGGAAGCGAAGAAGAAGACGATAGCAGGAAAATGATTCTCTTAAGGCCTTCGATATTTTTGTCAAAGTTTCGGCTCTAAATTATATTGCCGACGTAAATGCAGTTCAGAAACGCAATAAATAATGCTCGAGGGAAATGATAAAGAAAGTTAACATTAGACATTTATTATCACAAAAGTTAGAATTTGTTAAACAACTAAAATATCTTGGGAGTTTACCCTACAGCAGGATGGTAATCTTCATAGGGCCAAAAGAGAAATATATTTTAGAATCAATTCATCTCTATCGTATTAATATCTCAGCTGATAGAAACACTGATCTTGTGATAGAAGACTGATTGACTCACTAACAAGTATATAGGTCAAAAGTGATATCATATTTCCATATCCATGTTAATAATGAAGAAAAGTTACAGAAACTTTGAAAAATTTTGAATCTTCTTCAAGAAACTTACCCTTTTTTGTCAGGGTAATCCACTTTGCTTTTCCATTTTACAAGATATGACGGGTATGGGGAGAGGGTCTTGCTAGCCCTCCTCTATCTATCTATCTATCAATCTATCTATCTATATATTAATCTATCTATCTATCTATCTAATGTCACGGGAATCATTATTCTATTGTGTTCCTTCGAAGAAACTAAGCTGAGCCACATTGTTTGTTTATAGCTTGCAATGCTTTTAATCTTAATTTGCTTTTCTAATAATGATCTACAACTACCCATTCATACCTTGCTCATCTACACAGAGGAATACACGATTGGTGGGACGGAGGTGTCACGAATAAAGAAAAGATAGAATTCCTGCACCCAGTGCCTGGCCCCAGTGCAAAAATCTCATCTCAAATCCTATTCGAAAACTCTCCCTTCTTCCTTCTCGATACCTGTTTAGAAATATGGCAATGGTGCAATAATTGTCATTTCTGTTCCCCTTTCCCTTTGTAACCAATAATCTTTAGTTCATACATTCCCATTTTCTCATTTTATCCATAGTTTCTCTCTCTCTCTCTCTCTCTCTCTCTCTCTCTCTCTCTCTCTCTGATATAGAAAGATTTTTGTAGATTTTCATTAATTTGGCAATTGCTTAGAGAGAAGTAAAAGAGAGAGAAATAAGAGAGAAGGAAAAGATGTTGCAGTTCTGGAAGAGTTGTAGGACAATTTTCTTTCGTTTCTCCTTTGCTTTTACATTTTCACTTGAGAAATGAGGATATTTTCATTCTTTCCTTTTGAAATACTCCATCATTCTTTGACTGCAATTGTGCAAAGTGTTTACTCTTGTAGAATGACGTTTGACAATCGTTGTTACTTTTGCCGCTGACGCTAGTCTCTTATGGTCTGTCATCATCATACTCATTAAAATAAGCCTCTTAGGAGAGAGAGAGAGAGAGGAGAGAGAGAGAGAGAGGAGAGAGAGCACCAATGTCTCTGATACACTGATCAAGACAGTGATATATGATGATATGGAAATGTTATCTTTCTATTACAGATATAATTTTCTTTAGAGACAACGTTTGTTTTTGACCGATTATGCTATTTCATACATCGAAATACTCTTCCTTACCTGCTTCTAACTCTCCTTGCATTGGATGATGTATATTGAACGAACGTGAGTAAAGAATTACAGATTATCTTGAAAGGTATTTCTCTATGAAGACTCTGGTCGATGTTATGTGGGATAGAAAGTAATGATTATTTTTATAGATTGATCCAAATTCTCTTTTAAAAAGCCAAAGGACATTAACCGAATTCCCGAATCTCCTAAATGCAACGAAGCAGGCTTTTCCAATTCCAACAATAATTCTATGTATTCCAAGTATTATAATGGGGCTATACAAAAACATAATATTTCTGCCACCACTTTTTCAATTCCTACCGTTTACACTTTTATAGGGAAAATAAAACCTTTCTGTTAGAGAATGAAAACACAATGGAAGTATTGTTCGCCATTACTTTCTCTTATGCTTTCTTTCATATTTTTTTTTTTTTTTTGATACATTCGCCAACACTGTTTTTAATTGGTCATTCTTTATGTCTGCCATTTCTTTCTTTCTTTTATCCAACTTCAAACTTTTCTTCAAATATCTAAATCCATTTACAAAAGCGAAGGTTTTTTTCAAATATCTGTAAAATACCACATGAAAATAATACTGGTGATGCAAAGGTCCTTGTTTAGTGCATAAAAGTTATCTAAGAAATGGTGACGATGATTTGTGTACAATGTTGACTTGCGTCTTGTGCTTGCAGTGATTACAGTTAGCCTTATGTCAGCATCAAAAGGCCTTGCCGGAATGTGGTGGATTGTGGAAAAAAGTTATAAAATAATTGGTTATGTATCTGTCTGTTTGTTTGTCGTCAACATTCTTATTCTTCTTTAGATAGAAGCAGGTTTTGCTAGGTATTAAATCGTCATACATTTCTGCTTCTCTTTTTCTTCTCCGTTCTCCTGTTTTTTTTTTTTTTTATTTTATTTTTACCTTTGTACTAAACTTAATCAGTCTCTATGGCTCATTGTCTATCTTCAAAAATAAATAACCTTAAACTCCTCTAATAAAAGGACATCTAACAGTTCATCTCGTTTTAAAATCTCCAATTATAGGATATCACGAGCGAGTGCAATGTAAGGTGACTTGCATAGATTAGGCAACGTTTATGGCACATACAACAACAACAACAACAACAACAACAACAACAACCACAACATCAAACAACAAATGCTGCCGTTTCTAGTCCTACTGCAGGACAAAGATCTCTGACATATCCTCAGTCGTGACTGGGGGATTGGCCATTTTCATCACCACGTTGGCCAGTGTGGATTAGTGATGGTGGGAACCTTTATTCTGATCTCTCACAACAAACCAACCTAGTATGGGTGTCCCTGACTAGTACAGTTTTGCTGATCATGGCGATACTCAAACCCTTTCCCACGTTAAGGTATCTAAACTATTATCATTCATGGAGAATGGTTTGTGCCACTTATCGATACGGGGAAGATGATATCTTAATAACATTTAACCAAATGTAATTGAACACACAAATGACAGAAATGATTTGCAGGAATAAAAAGTCTTTTACTCCTAGAAAGAACACCATCGCCGATAATGTCACATCTGCAAACCTTTGCAATGGACTGCCAATGTCTTAAAGTCAACTGTAAAAGGAAGTAAGAGAGTCACAAGGAAGTCATTTTCTCGGTCTTGCCACTGCATTATGTATTAGGAGTTCTCCGCGATGGAAGAGAGAGAGAGAGAGAGAGAGAGAGAGAGAGAGAGAGAGAGATTTAGTTTTGATGCTATGTTCCATTAGGAAATGAAAGTGTATATTTCAAGTATCCTGGTGTTAATATGATTTCATGTAATTTATGTATGTATTCCAATCAGTGTGTGACATATTTCCAATTCTCATGACGGAATCAAATGAGAATTTTGATGAACACGACATTTGAGGGAATATAAAAGAACGACGATATAGATCGTCCATCTGGTGAATAGGGTTTTATAGGGAGGGATAAAAGGATTGATATGAGTCACGTGACAGTATCAATGGAATTGTCATTTTCATAGAAATAATGATATGGTGAATTTGACAACAAAATCAAAGCCAAATCCCTTATAGATGGTGTTATCCATTCTCAGATACCATTTAGTAAAGATTTGGAAATAACAATTCTATACTAATGAGATTACTTTGAAATTAATGTTCCTGCAGTTTGGTTTCTAATTGGAATGTCATTACCAATGAAGTAGGATCAGTAATTGCACAATTAATGAATAATAGAGTCGATATAATCAATTCTATTGGTGAGACTTTAATGATAATTGCCTCTGTGAACGTGGAGTTTTCTTCAGTTCGCTTTCTTTCTTTATTCCTTTTATCAATCTTAAAGATACAGCTCGAGTTGATATGCTAAGAAACGGATTGACGATATAATTACTTTAATCAACTAGTTATTCGGGCTAATGCCCTAAGAAATTAGAGTGGAATTTTGTTTTTTTCCTAACATTAAAAAGAAAAGGAAAATCCAATGAAGATTATTCTCTTAAATTTTTTATCTTCTTCACAGAGTGACTAGTTTGACAGACTCCAAATGGGTGGATCTTGGGTGTAACTTTTCTTCATTCTCTCTCTCTCTCTCTCTCTCTCTCCTCTCTCCTCTCTCCTCTCTCTTTTCCTTTCAGTAAGGAGAAAGGAAAGATTTCTTCAGCGATGATAAATTCACAACTGAGAAAACTTGATAAATATCTTATGATCAGATGATAAACTTCAACATCTTTTGAAAACTTTACTGGGGATCATCTAATTAAAGCATAGTTTTTGGTGAAGTTTAAATATTACAAATGCATTGCGATTTCATATTGATAAAGAGTTCATCATCAGACGATGTCGATATCTGAAAACTTTATAAACTAATTCAAATAAGGAAATTTAAGACAAGGAAAAATATATTTTCTTGACATTAAGTCAAATCCAATCAGCTTTCATTAAGACAAGAATTCCAGTAATTCCAACTGGATTTTATTCTCTAATCTTGTTGCTTTGGCTTAATAAAAGAACTTCTCAAGGAAATGAAGAAATGCAATGAGTATAAACTGTGTTAATCTATTCTTCAACCTTTCCTCTTTCTAAAAAAACCTTTGAGAGTTTTCCTTTCCGACTCAATTCCAAAAGACCACTCTATGAGGTATTAAAGTACTTGTTAAACAAAGGACAATAATTTTGCTAAAACATTTACATGATAGAGAAATCAATAACAGAATGCCAACAGTTCCTCAGACTGAGAATGCTATAAATATGTAAATTGAAAAATGCAAATATCTTGAAAATGTGAAAAAGAGAAACTGTTACCATTTGCCAATGGATAGATAAAATGTATTTCACAACATCATTCGTTTCTTTGAAGTTGGTTCTTCAATGAATGAATTAATAGCAATGAATGTCACCCATTATGACGCTACTTCCAACGTACAAATGTCCTCCATTTGCTTCATTTGAAAAAAAGTAATCTAATGACAACATTAATTGGGAATTTCGCTTCATTTGTTGAACCTAGATCAGTTATAAACATTTAAAGGACGGAGAGCGAAATGGGCTGATGCATATTAAGGATGAATGTGGAAGTGTCTGGTTTTTCTTCCTGAATTCTTAAATGGATTGATATTTCATTTTACGCTTTCTATCACTATAACGCCTTCCCACTGAATGTCCGTACAACCAGAGTCTCCCTAATTAATCCATTTGTATCCGTATTGCTTCCTTCTATCCATTTAATCTTCACAACCGATCAGAAAGTAATATTCCCTCCCAGATGAACCTTTGAGGATATCAATGGCTAAACAACTCACCAATTGACCAATTTTCTCCTTCGATTGGCCGTTTGAAAAGCTGTGTTATCTATAACCGAGATATGTGATAAGTCATAAGTTTCGTTGAAAATGAGCTGCATTTCTATGGCCGTCTTGTTTTCGCAGTAGAATTTAGCAAGTTTGATTTTGTCGTTGTTCGTTGTGAGGGAATTTTATTCTAAAGTAGGAGGTCTTTTTTTGCTTGATAAAGCTTTATTTTAAATTTTCTTATTACACCTTTTCGCTTTGAAATGAATATGAAGAAGAACTGTTGTAAAGATCAACTTTATACTATAGTTAAAAGGCCTTCTATTGGATATCCTATTCTTTGTCTCGTCTACCTCACGTGTAGTTGTGATGTACGATGGAAACCTTTAATAACCCAACAACCAGATCTCCCGAATCTGAAGATCCACTTTCCCAAAGGGAAGTCTCATGGTGACAGAAATTATTCAATCTTAGTCTGGATACTTTCATATGAATTATCAAATGTTGTACAATGTACAAAAGGCCTATTTTCCTTCTTACCTCATGTCATGGGTAAGTATTTCCATATCTAAGATAAAATGAGATGTGCAGATAAGTTTTCTTTTCTCTATTGTAAAGTATCCTTTACTGATGATGTCATGAAATTAGATCAACGTTTCAAATGTCTTTTTCACTTTTCTTTATTTTTGTTGAAGAAAATCATTGAATAGTTAGTGAATATAATTACCTATTTACATAGGCTATTTTTTTTCTTCGTTTGATTTCCATTTCATAAGGTAATAATGACATTGACTCTAACATTAACATACATTGTTGTTTTACAGTTATAGAAACACAAAGCATCTTTTACTATGATTGTGTATTTGGAATTGAGGGAATATTCGTTAAATACACACAAACTTACATAATTGCAGACATTTACTGCTTGGGTATAAATCTCGATTTGTATGAGGAACAAGTATTACGAAACCCTCCAAACAATACACACACACACACACATACATACATACACACACACACACACACTCACGCACACACATATGAGCAATACGAGAGTTCTAAAAAAAATAAGCGGAATGTTTTGACTATAATTCATCAAGACTCAGCGAATTTCTAACAACAACACCCATCTACTTCTCGGTCACTCTCTCGTCTCTCTGCGATTTATTCTATTCCTTCATAATTACTTCTAAAATCATTTATCTCTCTATTTATTATTAATGAATAAAACTCACGAATAAATGTATTAAATACAAATACTACTCATCCACATACCGAATTCATTCAAATACATGTTATTGTCTGACAATATCTGACTTGTCTTTCGAAACAGATATTCTGATAAATACGGTGAATCATCATTATATAATTTATCTGTCATCTTTCATCCAATTTACTTTTTATAAAAAAGATATCACAAAAAATAGAGTTTGAATACAAATAGGCTGTAATATATCAACATTATATATTCTTGCATAAATATAAAATTTCTAACTTTATCATGATTTATAATGCACACTCTCTGATTAATTATTCAAACCTTTGATCTATAAAACGTTTTTTATAATTCCATTAAAGGCTGATTTCGCATCAAGAGACCTAAAATGCTTTTAGTACCTAATCATGTATGATTTTTAGAAGCCATTAGATTTTGACGAATTTTTATTAGTATTGGAAATATAATTCCGACTATTTTCTGGTGTTTAATCAACTATCGAATTGGAAAATGGTCACTATAAGAGCCTCATATATATATATATATATATATATACACAAATATATATATATATATATATATATACACAAATATATATATATATATATATATATATAGTAAGTAAGTATATAGGCTACATATATACCTGTATATATATATATATATATATATATATATAAATCTGTTTTCTTCTGTGGATCTTATTTGCACAAAGTGTGAAAACGCAACCCTCCACTGATCTTCTTCGTTGTCCTTTTATGCCCAAGAAAAAAGATTCATCTTCAGAGGTTATCTATATCTACATCTTTTATCGGTAGGATTTTTATTATTATTATAAAAGGAACTGAGGATGGAGAGAAGAGAAAGAATCAAATGTGAAAAGAAGGAAGGTTGTTTCTTTCTCCAAGGGTTTGCACCAAAGATTCAAAAGATTTTTTTTTTTCTTTTGCGAGAAGAATTTGCACGGAAGAAATTCTACCTTTTCCTCGTTATTCAGTTAACTTTAATTACATAATATATCGTAAGTCCAACTCACTATCATCGGTTTAGGGCGAGGAATATCTGAGGTCAAACGGCTTCAATGAAGGAAATGATGCAATGGTTCTCAAAGGAGATTTATCCGACACTTTTAGGATTTTCTCTCTTTCATTCATTCATCTCTTTTATACTTTCCTCAGTTGTGGGAGTCTCAGCAGTGGAGTGACCACCAGGAACATCTTTCGTGAGATAAGTCACTATTTTTTTTTCTGTAAATAGATTAATCACTCCACCATTAAGACTGGATCGAAATAATGTCTACTGTTATTGGAGGGAATTTGGCACCACATGAACAGGAGTGAGAGAGAGAGAGAGAGAGAGAGAGAGAGAGAGAGAGAGAAAATTGTTTTGTTTAGAATAATCCATTACGACCATGGCTTTTCCTGGTACAATAACCCCTCCTGGAAAATCATAACTCCTAATCTGATCTCTGTAATAACAGCAAAGTTTCAGACACCAAATACTTTGAAAACTAAGAATAATAGTATCATTTTCTATCCAAGCAATTACATTGCCTAATACCTTCACAAATATCAAGTAATAAAGTTGTAATAAGAGAGAGAGAGAGAGAGAGAGAGAGAGAGAGAGAGAGAGAGAGAGAGAGACAGTTTATGACGTACTGCATTCTTATTCCTACAAATGTACATCAGCGACTGTTCAAGTAGCAAATGGTCATTACAACCAGAACATCAAAGTAGACAATACTCCCAAAACGGAGCTCTTCTTAAAGGAATTATTTTGAGTGAGACCAAATCTCTTTTGATAAGCTTTGGCCTAAATGTTCAAAGTTAAACACTAGATCAAAAAAGGCAAATTAACTTTGTAATTCCTCTGAAAACATACAACTAGGAAAAATTATGTCTATTCCAATTGTATGCGGTTAAGTAGATTTAATTTCTTTAATTTTAAAGAATCTCAATGCTAAGACACTATACGTTTATAGTTATTTACATAAAAGAAAATGAAATATATAAATCAATGCTTATAAAGCATGGAGATGTACAAACAATGCTTTATCGGATATTTTGTGCATAAATACATATGTAGATAGAAATAAGAGTGTCTTGCGATATGTTTTGTGCTGCCATGCATAGTTCGTCCGGTTTACGTAAGAGAAAGAAGTGAAGAATATTTATGGAACTTACAGAAGCTGATATTGTCTTCTATTGGAGTAGGTCCACACTAGTCACCCGAAAACTGCTTTTATGTCTACGTCTCGAGTTACGGGCTACTTCAAACAGCCAAAAAGGTTTAAAGGCAGGTCGTGAATGGCAGAGGCAAGGAACAGTGGCATTGCCCTAACAAACAAGACAATACTTGGGAGACTGACCATATGATTATTACCTAAGCTCCCTCTCTACCCCAGTTAGGACTAGGGATTGCCAGGCAATGGTGGCTGATGATTCAGCAGGGCTCCCCTAAACACCTCATCCTTAGCTCACAAGGATGGTGAGGTTACAGCGAAGAAAGGAACCAACGAGTTTGAGCGGGACTCAGACCCCAGTCTAGCAACCACCAGGGAGGGACGTTTCTAGTAGGCCCCCCACAACCCTAGGTTAAACTCTTGCCCTTGCATGACAGAGAAACTGAAAGAGGAGTTGATAGCGAAGGATGAGAATGTGTGTTACATCATGTTGGGCTTTGCTCTCCATTGCAGTTAGAGGGACACTTGGAATAGGATGATAATGGTTCTCTACCTAACTTACAATTCAGTCGTATCAAGAAGATTAGCCCATCAGAGTAATGCTGGTTGATTAACATTAATAGTGGCGCATATATCATATCCTGTGGGGATCCTACAACAGAATAATCGTCTCTTATCTCTTGGCATCTGACCTTCGCATTTCAGCCTCACCTCACCTATCACGGATTCCTTCTCTTCTCGTTTCCTTTATTTCACAACTGAATGTTGAATAAAGAAAAAAACAACGTTAATTGATCCTTACACTTTTACCTTTGCTGCTTTTCAATTACCTCTTATCAATTGTACTGGAAATCTCTCTCTCTCTCTCTCTCTCTCTCTCTCTCTCTCTCTCTCTCTCTCTCTCTGTAATGAAATAGAAAACCTTTAGGCGAAATGATTTTCGAATATTGCTACTTGAAGTTATCTTCGGGTTGATTTCACCATTCCCTCTTAAATCAGAAGATGATTTTGTAATGTTATAGATTAATCAATCAGAATTCTTACAATAAGCGTCCTGGAATTATGTATTACTGTAATAAGTAATCCTTTTTAAGTGGGGATACCTTAACATGGTCAAAAGGTTTGCGTATTGCCATGATTAGCAAAGCTGTACTAGTTAAGGCCACTCATACTAGACTTCTTTGCTATGAATGATCAGAAGAAAATCTCCCACCATCACCAATCCGTACTGGGCAGCGTGGTGATGAAAACTGGCCAAACTGCAGATATGAATAATGACATGTCTGAGACCTTTGTGCTACAATGGGCTAGACACGGCTACATTTTGTTGTTGTTGTTGTTGTTTCTGTTTGTTGGAATTTATTTTAATTCCAACCTTACTTATATTTAATGAACAAAACAATTATTCAAAAACCAAAACAACTTACATCAAATAGTAGATCCACTAGTAAAACTTTGTGATATTGCCCTACATTACCCTTTTCCCCAGACGTGTCCTAAGATACAGAATAATATAGGTCACTTATCCCAAAGGTAGACGTTGAAGTGTTTCCAAAATTGTTGTGGTCTTGGTGATCGAACGTTTAGTTTTGTTCAGCGTTAATATTCTATGAAGATGCCGGCCTTTCCACCCAGTACTTTTTATTGGAACTGTTTGCCGTGGCTGTGGTAACCTTCGAGGTAAATATTACACACGAGCGAACTTAAGGCCTATCAGGCAATTACTAATTTAAGTCATTTAATTCATAAGTTTAATTTTATTATTCATTTTACTTATCATTAACACTAATAGTTACTATACTAAGTAGCATTAAGTTATTTACTTTTAATCTATTAAGAAAAATAGGTAAAGCTTCGAGTCAAGCTAACGACCGAACGGCTATTCCTTACAGTCGGACACAAATATCAATCCTTTCTGATTGAATTAGTTAATTTAACGTTAACTGTAATCCTTATAAGGAAACAGTTTTGCTTTCCATTTCTTTTGCAACTCGTACCTCTATAATTTATTTCTGGTTTCTAACATGTTATAGGTAAAGGAAATGTAGAATGAAGAATCAAGAAAAGGGAATATTAAGATTGAGCCAAGTAGTTAGGTACTGAGTCCGAGGAGTCCCTTCAACGTTCTCTAAAATCAGTGAGCGAGTAGATGACTGCAGTCTTTAAATGGGACTGAGGAAGGAATTTTATGATAAATCTTTGCTTTACAATTCAGGTCTAATAGATTTTGATGAGAGCTATTACTTTTTTTTTACTAATTATATGATAATGACTTCAGAAAAGCATCATATCTGATGCAACACGTTGTTTCACCAAACTTGATCATTAATAATCTGAAAAGGAAAAACTCTTTGGACAAGGCTTTTATGAAGGATCATGACTCCCTCTGGGAATAATATCTGGACCTGACTTATAAAAAATGAAAACAGATAATAATTAATGTCTGTTCAAAACTTTTCTAGATAGGTGAGTGTTGGAGGATCGACGAGGAAAGGGAAATTATTCCCAAGTTTTGCAGAAATGACATCTCTTAAGAAATAGAGTTATCTTTCATTCAAGTATAATAATAATGAAAGTTCATCGATATTGAAAGATCAATTGTTTTTTCTGGCTTCGAGGAAACGTCCTGAAAAGATAAATCTTAAAAATGATGATAATCTGATAAGAGTTGGCAGTTCTGTTCTTATCTAAACATAATGGAAAATCTTTCAATGAATCGGACACAATACTTGAAATCCAGCACTAAACAATAGTTTTTTTAAGCTTTATTCTTACTAGCTTTAATTAATTCTTCTTAAATTAACAACAACAAAAAAATCAAAATAGTACACAGGCATTAAAAAAGAAATACTATCTGAAGAACATATTTCATAAAATAGTACAACATATTACAGCGTAATTGTACCTCGTGAAACAATGTGTTAATTGTGTACTTAGCAGTTAAATGACTGTAGTGGGTCACGTCAACACCGGAAAGAAAGGTAATGGATGAAAATAAAGAAATAAAACCACACAGATCGTCCTAAAAGTACACTGTTATTTACCAAGAACTTCTCAACCTAACGGTAGGTAATTTTCTAAAGGTATATATATTTTACACAGCAATTGAAAAACCAGCGTTTGATCCCCAAACAAGACTTGGAAGGATGAGACGGGAATCTTTCTTGCAATTTCAATGGGACTCTGTTGCTCTTTGGAATGACTGGGTTTTTGCAAAGCCGCATTATCCCCAAAGCTGGAATCACACTAGGCTTTTTTTTTTTTTTCGCCGGATGCTGCCCAAAATGGAAAGCACGAGAGGTGGTTGCTCGAGAATCTTCAAGATATTGGCTTGCTGACTGAACGGGAAACAACTCGCAAAACCACGAGCATGACGTCAGATGTAAACAAACAAGATGGCGGCTGCAAATAGGACGTGCTCTTGTTTGGAAATCCTGGGTCCAACACACCTCAAAATATAATGAAAATTTGCTTTGTTATCCTTTGATGGTCGTAGAATTCTTTGATTCACGTAATATACCGATAATACAAATTACTGCAACAGTTAGAAAATTTCTGGACGCCATGATAACATCAGCTGATCGGTTTTGTTTAACTTTTTCCTAATCGCTCCTCAAACTGCGATATCGTAGTGTGACGCTACAACACTTTCGCTCGCTATCAACGGCTGGAGGTTGGTGAAAACCTAGAGCAAGAAATGACTGGTGTGATTCCAATATAAGGCTGAGAACTCTGAAGCCTTGGGTCCCATCAAGAGCAGGTGCCAAACAAAAGCTGGGGCCTATGCAATTGTTTTCTTTTAGAGTTAAATGTTAAAACTATGTATTATTTACTTCATCTGTGATATCATTTCTAAAATAGAGTTCGAAAAGTTGGAAAAATATTCCCGGTTGAGGTTATGTGATTTGTGATTGGGCTGAGACGAAGTGTCAGTCAGTAGTTGATACTTGAGAGAAGGGCGATGAGTGTGAGAATGAACGACGAGAGAGAGAGAGAGAGAGAGAGAGAGAGAGAGAGAGAGAGAGAGTAGCCTTAATCAGCATTTTCTTCACTTCCCAAGAAGAGAAAAAGTAATTAATTCCATCCCATGAATATTCAGATTTATTAGACGAATTTCCCCATTTTAATTATTTTTCAGAAAAGAGGTTTTGTCGGAATCACACATCTTTTCAAAGGGGAATTCCCTCTCTCACTCTGCATCTTTCACAGAGACTTCTATGGAATTAAATTTTTCATCCGACAGGTGATCATTGGCCATGTAATTAAAAGGAAGGAAGTTATTAAACTATTTATGTAAAACAGAAGTGGAAGGAAAATATCACAAATTTATGTGTTGCGCTGAACCTTGCAAAGCAGGAAACATCGTCCTCAAAAGCACATAAGACAAGAAAAAGACGAAATATCTTTTTTTGTCAAAGATTGTCCCTCTGAAGACTGTTGTTTGTGTTGGAAGCTCTTGAATATGATCGATGTCAATATTGACATGAGAGAGCAAAAAGGAAAAGCGAGGCAAAGCCATCAATGTTTGTCCTCACAAAATGTGCTGATATTTTTTCTGCTCATTGGATTTTGTTCCTCATTAAGTTTGGCTTTGCCCAACAAAAGATTAGAGTCAGCAAATTAGATATCTACTGCATCTGCTATTTACTCTACAATCTATACTGGAAAGTCGTTAGATAGTCTAATATGTATTGACGTTATATGTCAATGTCGCTTTTGATACTGTAGCAGTTCTCTTCATATTGGCTTCTTTGCAGTCATTTAGTGTTGATGAAAATTATTATTTATACACACTTATAACATATATATAAATATATATATATATATATATATATGTATATATGTACATATATATATATATATATATACATATATATATATATATACATATATATATAAATTTATATATATATATATGTGTGTATATATATATATATATATATGTATATATATAGGCCTATATATATATATATATATATATGTATATATATATATATATATATATACATATATATATATATATATATATATATAAATGGGTTTATGTGTGTTCTATGTATGCCTCTTAGAATGGAAGATTAAATCTTTTGATATCTATTCCGGAGTAAGAACTTCATACAACATTTTGGAAGAAAAAACGAAGTTGACTTTATTGAAATGGTATTTATAGAAAGGCTATTTACGAATGAAATCATTATTAAAGAAAATCTTATAGATTATTAAAACCACTGGGTGAATTGGTAATACTTTTGATTCTAAAGCAAAGCAAAACTAGTCAAACTATACATAATAGACCGTTCAAGAATAACTTTTATAGAGTGACCCATTGATTACAAATTGCATTGATAAGAAGGAGGAGTTTTTCAAACAGTTTTCTGATAGATAGGAAGGAGTTGTCTTAATGTTCGAAAACTTATGCAGAAATGCATTGATTTTTTTAATGCTTCAACAAATCTAGTAACAAAACAGCATTTCTCTCGGCGTGTTCTAAACGCTTTATAATAATAGACTATGAAGGGGACCACACGTGGTATTGAGAGAGAGAGAGAGAGAGAGAGAGAGAGAGAGAGAGAGAGAGTTACCTGCGATAAAGTTGCTGAAAAAAGGGTTGTCTATTGTTAATCATAACTCTATCTTGTTCACATTACGCAGATGTCTCTCTGGAAATTTCATGGAATTTATCTATTATGAATAAAAACCCGAATCTCGTAAAATATCCTAGAAGTATCGGAAATTATGACATCTAAGGAAATAGTTTAGATTTCATAATCTTCCCATATAGTAAACAAAATTTAGAATCTTGTTTGTTTAGTTGAGGAATATAATCACCTTAGAACGAACGCTGAATGGCTGAATGAGTTTGGCACCAGATGTGAAAGAAGGATCTATAGTACAGTGATGAGACCACAGTTAATGTATGGATCAGAAACTTGTGCTTTGAGACCAAATGAGGAAGCAAAGCTTGAGAGAACAGAGATGAGAATGCTAAAGGGGGATTATGGAAGTATCATTGTTTGAAAGATTGGGAAATGGTGAAATACGAAGAATGGCTTAGTGATGATTACTGAAATAATAAGTGTCACAAATGAGAATGTGTGGGCACGTGTTAAGGATAGGTAGTGGGGAGGGAGTGAGGAAGGCTTGGGAGGAGCCTGTAAGGGTGGGGGGTGGGGGGGGGGGGTCAGAAGGGAAGCAGAGAATTAGATGGCGAGATAAGCCTGATAAGGTTATGGATGATATATAAAAAAGAGATTTGGTGGAAGAGGATGCCTTTGATTGAAGGCATTGGAGAGGGGGCATCAGGCAACCGACCCCTTAGTGTATGGATAAAGTAAAAGAAGAAGAAGAAGAAGAAGAAGAGTTAAAGAAGGACGCATTCATTTATGACATCACTTGACAATACGGTCAGTGTATTATATATCAACGAGAGAGAGAGAGAGAGAGAGAGAGAGAGAGAGAGAGAGAGAGAGATAATCCAGAAGATGCTTACTTATTTTAGTAAAAACAAATATCTTCATCTTGCTTCAGTGGGTCGACTGGTCCTTTTCTATCCTACCTAATACAAACTTACGACAGAAATCAAATTTGTCCAGATGAAACATATGAAAATAAATCAAATATCTTTAATTAAATCCATTTTAAGACAACTGCAAGATTTGAAAATATTTCATTATAAGAAATTAAAAGTTTCCATGTTCTCTCTCTCTCTCTCTCTCTCTCTCTCTCTCTCTCTCTCTCTCTTCTTCTTCTTCTTCTTCTCCGAGGTGTCCAAGTTTGTTGCATGTCAGCAGAAGAAAACGTCAACAATCTCTTTATTAACAACAACAACTTCCCAAGTCCAACGATTGAATGCACTCGACTTCAATTGATGCATCCATGTATCCCTTCTTTTATTTTATAGATGTATATGTATACATGTACATATTGAATTATGTATGAATGGGTGTATTAAATATTTGTTTTACAATGTATATAGGCCTATATAAAACAGAGAGATACGGACATTTTATAACAGTCGTTCCTTTCATTTGCTCTGAAAATTTACGCTTCACTTCCTAGAGAGAGAGAGAGAGAGAGAGAGAGAGAGAGAGAGAGAGAGGGGGGGGGGGGCGGGTTGCTTATTTAGAGTGAAATTATTTGGTATATGGTTAATCTGATACTTCGTGTGGGTTATTGCGTGACTGGTGGTGGTGGTCGGGGGAGGGTGAGTTTGTTATCAACCCATCTTGTGCTTACAGTCCTCCACGTAGACACGAGTCTAAAGGAAAAAAGTAAATGAACTGTTACGTGTTTACAAGTTCAACATCAATTTTCAAAGAGATTCATATTGATGCAGGAAATAAAAAAAAAAACAACTGATGATGACTAAATCATTTTCAATGTAGGAAAGCGGCAATGAAGGTATGTTGGTGGGGGTTGCAATCTCATCCTTTGTGTAAATAGAACACGTTTATTTTGTGAAGCTTCCCTTTTCTAAAGTAAAAGGATAGTTACTGAAACAGATAAAACGATTCTAATGTACTAGAAAAAGAATATAAACCAATATTTCTGAAATGACTTTGCATAAAAATATCAAAAGCAAAAGATGGTTCTATCCCCTCTTGCAATTCTTCGAATTTACAAAGTTTTTCTTAATTCCTTTGAAATGCAATGAATATCAATCAAACTATGACACCAGTTGTCAATTAGGGCATTCCTTCATTGGTCATGAAGGAATCACTGAAGGGAGACGTTTCGCTGTCACAAACTATATCCTACGATCCTTCCATCACTCAAAGGAAGAATAATCCCTGGATAACATGTCTCCTTATTAAATTCCTCTCAGAAAATTTAATATCATTAAATAAACTAAAGGTAATTAGCTCTCTCTCGCTCTCTCTCTCTCTCTCTCTCTCTCTCTCTCTCTCTCTCTGTATATATATATAAATATATATATATATATATATATATATATAAATATATATTGATATATATATATATATATATATATACCTTGCCTACTTGTTTTGTGGTCCGTAGGGACATTCATAGAATAAATTGCAAAATGAAAACAATAAGAACCAAGATTGATAGAAGAAGACAAAAGGAAGACTCTGCAGTTCTCATTACAACGTCTGTGATTGTGACTCTCTCTGAATCCAGCCTTCATTGCATGTGCATGTGTTTGTCTATGGGATATTTGTCGTGAATAAAATAATTATGGCGCTTGTTTAGTTATAGAGACAAAACAAGTATTCCTGTAATTATGTTCTTTGGAATTATAAACCCATTTCAATATTTGCATCGCAACTTCTTGTATAAAACACACATGATAATATCCGGGTTTGAATGTCAGCATCAGTATGTTATGAAAGACATCATCGTCCACACTGAAAGACGAATATCAGTAAGTGATGCTACTTTCAAAATGTTTCTCTAAAAAACTGATGCAATGGATATAAGGAAGGGGGACACCCGTTAAAGGGTTGTAGACTCGTTAGTGAGGTTATCCCATCCTGATGCCAACGACATTAATGATTTCTACTCCTTTTAGTTTAAGGTTTAAAGGCCAATCATG
This sequence comes from Palaemon carinicauda, assembly GCF_036898095.1. Lineage (NCBI taxonomy): Eukaryota > Metazoa > Arthropoda > Malacostraca > Decapoda > Palaemonidae > Palaemon > Palaemon carinicauda. Next base: position 8,494,889 of record NC_090749.1, read on the forward strand.
AATAGCAGAGGCAAGTGACTGTGACATTGCCCTTACTAACATAACAATGACCTTGAGACGGACCATATATACATTATGATCATTGCCCCAGTCCCTTCTCTAGCCAAGCTGGGACCAGGGAGGGCTAGGCAATGGCTGCTAAGCACTCAGCAGGCTCCCCAAAGCACCCATCCTTAGCTCACAGGGATGGTGAGGTTGAGGACACTTAAAGAAATTATTGAGCTTAAGCGGGACTCAAACCCAAGTCTAGTGGACCGTCAGGCAGGGACGTTTTCAATAGACCACCATGACCCTAACGAGAGAATAACATCTCTGGTACTGTGGGCTGTTAAAACCACAAAATTTATATGATTTTACGTTTGTTTGAACATAAAAATCCGCAAATCACAGAAGAATTGAGCGATTGAAGATACTGGAACCTAAAAGCTACAATAATCATAAAGAGGGTAAAACAATGAAAGAGAAACGCTATAAAAGAAATGAAAGTATAAACAAGAATCAACACAATATTCATGAACACCTACAGTATAACTATTAGCAACAGCCGGAAAATATAAACATTCAAAGTCAACACTGTTTTTAAAGATAACAAAAGTAGATTTGACGTGATTAAAACATAGAAATTTGATGTTTATGTTAAAACGAATAAAGAATACAGCAGAAGTCAATAACATGAAGGTATGTGGTCAGATATTTTATTCGATACAAATAGAACAGACATATAGACTGGACTTTTTAGGTGGGGGGGATGATCTCTTGGGAAAAGCGTTATACCATAATATGCATCGTGTTTTCTAAGAGATTTCCTATGAGCTACAAGTGACAAAAGATGGAGGAAAGGCGGGTGGCAGTTGCAACAAATGGAAAGGTCCGTTCATCTTCTCTCTCTCTCTCTCTCTCTCTCTCTCTCTCTCTCTCTCTGTATGTTTCTTCGTTCATAAGCCATTGTTCCCAATGACATAATTAAAATCTTGACCGGTTGATATCGTTATAGTTCAAAACGATCATTGGTTTACAACTCTGAAACAATACATACTTATTTGGTTCTTATTTTTACTTTTATCTCAGGTGATAAGGGCATTGTCTTATTGTTGGCCGCAACGGGAGAGGGGGGTGGGGGGGGGGGGGAATTTCAAGGAATAATTTGGTAATGAAACGATAACTCAAGTTTTAATTGTACTCATATTAACCTACAATTATACTTATGCTTGCGTCATAGGACGAACTATTTCGAAATGTATTTTCCGTGTATGTATGTGTGTATGTATGTATAGCTATGGAGGAAATGACTATATATATGATTGTTCCAGCAAATATCATATACTGTATACTTGCACGTCCGTATATGACTTTGTCTACAAATCAATGCGTTTTACTATGTTTGATGTTACGCTTTATTTGTGTTCAATTGGTTCTTGAATATCAAAGCTTTTTGGGATTTAATTCTTCGGGGGTTAAATTATTTACAGAATTAAAGCGTAAGTCTCATACTATTTTTAGGGGACTCTAGGAAATTATATAAAACTGTGCGACGACTCATTCGGTGTTCTAAAGCCATTAAGTAAGGATGTGGTAGTGACATGGCTATCTGCTTGTTTTCCTATGGAAAATAAACTCTCTTATATAAATTTCGAAGATTTCTCATACGATTTTTATATATAATGCTATGGTGGACTAATAATATTGACATGTCTGAGAAAAACCAGAGGAAACAAGCCTGACTCTCCTTCGAAGGGTATCTGGACTCCAAGAAGCAACAGATCGAATTGTTGGAAGGTCAATCCAGTTGGGGAGGGGAAATTCAGTTGCAAACCTCTTTACCAAGAAGAATTTGCCAGTAGACACAGACTTCCATTTAGGTCTTAGATTCGAAATAAATTCTGTTGTTGAGGCTGGTTCTCTTTTTCACAAGAGAGATATAGCAATAATAACGAGACACTTTCGTTGCCAAAAAGTTACTATTTTTGAAGATATGAATATTAACTTGGAAAGAAGGGTACCATATGTGTTTGCCTATGTATGGGTTTTAGAGAGAGAGAGAGAGAGAGAGAGAGAGAGAGAGAGAGAGAACATACAAATAAATAGAAATGTAGTTGAGATGTGGGTTTCTTCTCAACACCTACAAGTAAACATCCAGAGAGAGAGAGAGAGAGAGAGAGAGAGAGAGAGAGAGAAATCAGGGATCATAGTTACTATGTGGTGCTTGATTGCCGAGTGTCTTTTTCCATTACTTCGTAGAGGGGATGGGGTTGCGAGGCTCATACTCATGACTGTAAGAAGGATTTGGATATTTTGTACGAGAGGCTTCCTGGGCGTTAATCAAAGGTGACCCCACATCAAGGCAACAGTGAAAGTTTAGTATAAAATAAATTAAAAGTCAAAGAAAATGTGTTTAACAAATGCTCAAATATATTTTCGAATTAGTCCCACTTTTTTCACATTCATATAAACTATTTTATCCCATTTAGATATATAGAATTCCCATGATCTAATGAATTAGGGAGAAGAGTTTCTATAATTTTAAGTAATGTAGAAGACAGACTACAGAATATTTTTCCAAGGTTTTCCTAATTAGTTTCCTGCATAGGAGTATATTATCAGGAAAGATCAGACAATAAATAAAATAAATATTTGGGGTTGAATTTCCGAAAAATTACAGAACATAAAAAAATTCTATTCTCTTACTCCAAATGGAGACACCGAGTACCCTCCATATCTTTTATAACTAGAAAGGAAAAAAATTAGTTATTTGACATCTCACTATGAGTAGTTTCATTTCAAAACAGTTATCCACAAATAAAGATAAGGAATGATACATGATTCCACTTTCCGTTAGTCTATGGAAAACTTCCTTACATACTGCACAACTATGAGGCCTCAGAGGTAAAGTATGGGATCCATAAAGGCTTATTCAGACTCTGATGACAGTTGTGCTATTGGAAACGTCTCTGCCTAGCGATCTGCTGGACTGGGATTTGAGACCTGCTTAAACTCGGTAGTTTCTTGTATTGTCTGCAAAGTTACCATCATTGTGAGCTAAGGATGGGATGTTTGAGGGGACCCTATAGGTCAACCTGCTGAGTCATCAGTAGCCATTGCCTGGACCTCCCTGGTCTTAGCTTGAGTAGAAAGGGTCTGAATTTGGGCACTAATCATATGTATATAAGGTCAGCCTCCAGGGCGTTGTCCTACTCGCTAGGGCATTGTACTGTCCCTTGTCTTTGCCATTCATGAGCGGCCTTTAAACATTTAAGAGAGGATATGTATGTTTTCCCTCTCGCTATAAACCTTCACGAGAGATAATTATGTCTTTTCCTTCGAGTATCAACTACATATCTTGATTAATGTGTCTTTAAATCTTTTGTCTTCGAATAATGGAGATGAAATAACCAACGGTGTCATATGAGCCTCCTTCCTTGTGATAACGAGAATCGCATTCAAAGTATTATAGTAAAATTAAAGGTTTCTTTTAATTCGATCTATCCTTATCCTTCTTATACTTTATCAACCGAATTACTCTTCCTGTTATGTAACTCAGGACAATAGATTCTTGTTCAAATGGTTTTACACACAAACTTTCTCCTTTCTGTGTCTCCGTCTGTTCATTAAAACTTGAAGTGGAATGGAAGGGAGAGGAGAACTAAGAGTTGATTGAGTGGAGACACACTCATTCGTCAGACAGTTGGTAATTGTCTCGTCTCTGCATAAGGAGAATTCCATTTCAACAAAGCTTTGGAAAACACAAACATACAGATACAAAGACAGACAGACAAACAGACACGCACTCGCACACAAATACACATATGCAACAACAACAACATCTCAGTGGCGTCCAAGTATCGAAGATACAATTTCTTTCAGAATAATACTATGCCTGATGCTATTAGAAATATGGATCCTGTCAGGCAAACGACCCCTTTATTGTAGAGATAGCGGTAGGAAATAAGTTACACACACACACAAACACACACACACACACACACACACACACATATATATATATATATATATATATTTATTATTATCACTTGCCAGCCTATAACCCTAGTTGGAAAAGCAGGATGCTATAAGCCCAGGGGTCCCAACAGGGAAAATAGTCTAGTGAGGAAAGGAAACAAGGAAAAATTATATATATATATATATATATATGTGTGTGTGTGTGTGTGTGCGTGTGTATAGCCTATATGTATATATCCTTATCATCACCTCCTCCTACACCTATTGACGCAAAGGGCCTCAGTTTGGTTTTTCCAGTTGTCTCTATCTTGAACTTTTAAATCAATACTTCTCCCTTCATCGTCTCCTACTTTACGCATCATAGTCTTCAGCCATGTAGGTTTGGGTCTTCCAACTCTTCTAGTCCTTGTGGAGCCCAGTTGAAAGTTTGGTGAACTAATCTCTCTTGGGAGTGCGAAGAGCATGCCCAAACCATCTCCATCTACCCCTCACCATGATCTTATCCACATATGGCACTCGGGTAATCTCTCTTATTGTTTTATTTCTAATCCTATCTAGCCATTTGACTCCCAATATCCTTCTGAGGCTTTTAGCATAAGGGGGGGGGGGGGTTCGGGGGGGCTCAGGGTAAGGACACGGCTTTTACCATAGGTTAGGTGGGTTTTTTAAGTTAGCTTCTCCCGTCATACTTGTAGGCAAGGAAACTGTTCTTTTAAAATTTTATTGTTAGATATTAAACAATTGTGAAAAATAATTGATTTCATTACATATATATACAAACTCTTCCTAAGGTAGGACACATTCAAACCGGCTTAGGTAGGACACATTCAAACCGGGTAGGCCACATACTATAACAGATCCAAAAAGGTAGGCCACATACTATAACGGCACCTATATATATATATATATATATATATAATGCAGCCGTTTCTACTCCACTGCTGGTCAGAGGCCGCATACACGCCCTTATTCATGTCTGGGTTGTGGACAATTTTCATCACCACGCTAGCCAACTGCGGATTGGTGATGGTGGGAGAATTTTGTCTGATAGCTCACAGGAAGCCAACCTAGTATTGGTGACCCAGACAATTGAAAAATGAAGTTTTTTTTATTTATTTTTGACAGGTTTTGATCTCAAAACCTATAGTACGAAATAAGACATTTCAATGCTAAAAGATTAATATTCTTGTTTCATATTTCACTAGACAAGTTTTTAAAAATACCTTCAAGATTTCATTCGTTCACAAGTGATTAGAGAAATCATAGAAATTGATATATTAAGCCTTTAGTTTACAATTACAATGCATAAAGTTACTATTTGATACAATAGTATACTGTATATAAAACACATTCTACATTGTGTTGAAGAACAGAAGAATGGTAGGAAAAATTTGCTTCGTATTTTGGGGTAAACTAGATGGTTCTTACATTCAGAGATTACGCAATAAAGTGAGCTGCATTGGGAATACATACTCTGGAATGATAATACATTTAACCTGTTCGTCGGTTTACTAAATGCGCGAGAGAATGGAGTACGCGCGTTTAACATTAACGTTTTGTCAACCCTTGAGTCAAGAGGGTTTTCAATTATAATGGAGAAGGTCTTACGTAGCTGTTAGAATACAAATAACCTCCACACCAAGCAATTTGACCAGTCTCTTTTTTAAATTCTGATTTCTTTTTCTATAATTATGTATGTAAATTTTTACCGAATTTTCAATAGGATATGAAGATTTTTATCTAAATTTATTTAAAATAATTAAAAACACAAAAGAAAATTCTTAAAACGTTAAATAGCCCAATATATTTGAAAACATATCATTATGATGATAAAATATCTTTTCATATTAACCGTTCACTGAGATTGGAGGAAGCTTTTCCTGCTCCATCAGTTTTTAATAAGTAAAGAAACTGAAAGATAGAATACAAACGTGAAAACATTATTTTTGTTGACTATAATGAAGTTTAATTTATGCAATTTTCTGTAGATTTTGCAGAAAATAGGAGAATTCGCAACACAGTTGTCTTTCGTTTCTGTCCTGGCTTACGAGGGGGACTAAATGAAATCTAATTCTATATCATCCCTTCAGCTAAGTTTATATGTTATAAATGTTGCATGTTTAATCCTTCTTATCCTATAATGACCTCTGAACCTTTTGTAATTATGTTTAAGGGGAAACAGGAAGATCTGCTCTTCTATTCTGTTGTAAGATTTCATAAAAACAGTTATATTTAAGAAAATTATCTCACAAATTTTAATATTAGATTTAGAGGGAGAAAGAAAAGATAGCAAATCATGGAAAACTATAGTAATTATAGATTATTTTCTTCATCATTCACATTGGCAATTCAGTTAGATTGAGAGAGAGAGAGAGAGAGAGAGAGAGAGAGAGAGAGAGAGAGAGATAGAGAGAGAGAGAGAGAATTTTTGTTTCTTCCGTAGGTTCTAAATGATGCTTATATAAGTACTGTCAGTATTCTCCAGGTAAAATCCAATCCAAAGAAATCCTACAGTCTGACATGAAAGATTAAATATATACTAAAGAATTAAGTGGCATTCATTGGTTGTTACAGTCAACAATTCTAGATAATCACACCTATAAAATAGGTACAGAAATGTAAGCAATAAAAAGCTAAAATTAAGGAGGTACGTAAATTAATGAGTTATTTAAACACGAATCAGTCAGTTTAAACATTCAATGTTGCATTACTGTTTGGAACAGAAAGCAACACAGCGACCCCTTTTACTAATCATTGGTATTTTGCATAGCTAAAAACGCACATACCAGAGCTCAAGAACACCTTCAGGGTAGAACTTTCTGGGTAAAAATGCTTGGTTATAGATTTGCCTTTGTCCGTTAAAGGATACCACACACATTACGTCCTAATACATCTCTTTGCCTATCAAAGTAGGGACTTAATCATTCTCCAAAACGGCCATTGTACAAGATCTTTGGACGACTTGACCAGGTTACGAATAAATTTACAAAGTTTAAAATTTCATGATTCCATAGATCAATGGTGGCAGATCCGGTGTAACGGTCTGGTTTTCCCCCCGTCCGAAATTCCCCCCGGGGGAAATATGGCCCAGGATATATATCCCCCCGGGGGAACTTTGTCCCAGGATAATTTTCCCCCCTCTGGGCCAAGATTCCCCCTCTGCTTGGTGGAAGTAACCATTTTTTTTTTTTTTTGCCATGGAAATCAAATTCAATGGGATTTCATAGAAAAGCTGCACAAATTGCAAGACAATGAAAGGTTACATTTAGGCAATAAATCGAGGTCACAACATATTGCTTGGATAAAAAAGGACAATGAATTTTAAACGTGCTGCTCAGTTTCATGGTGAATCCGTATCAAACTCCATGCAATATTGCTTAGAAAACAAGCTTGCTGATTTCGAAGGATGTAAGGGAACAATCAAATTCTTTAGTTTATATCTCCTCAATTCAAGAAATTTGTGCAGACGTAACTTTAAATCTCCAAATCCAACGAAAACAAAAATGCCTGTTTGTTTAAAGAATTTATCGATGAAGGCTGATATTGGGATAGTCCAAGAGGTTGTGACCTGGGAAGGGGGTCCGGGGGCTTGCCCCAGGCTAGGGGCTTGACCTGGGAAGGGGGTCCGGGGGCTTGCCCCCGTCTAGGGGTTGTGACCTGGGAACTACTAGGTTAGGTTAGGTGGGTTTGTTAGGTTCTGTACCCTTTTACAAATCTCAAATGTGTTTAATGATCATGATTGGCCTATGTTCAGCCACTTACATGATCCATATGTTTTACCAACTGGTTATCTTGTTCTTATTTAGCATTTCTGACCATTATTATTGCTGTAAATCACTCGTTTATGACATTTCCCCAACCTAAAAACCCCGGTTTCCCACTCGGTTCCCCCATAATCTCTGGTAACGCAACTGAATTGGTATCATCTCCTTTCTCATCCATAGTGCTTCTTAGCATAAAGTGTACTTTTTATTTCGTGCTGGACAGTACGAAAGAAGAGTAAGGTTTTCACAATATATATATGTATATATATATATATATATATATATATATATATATATATATATATATATATATATATACATATATATATATATATATATATATATATATATATATATATATATATATATATATATATATATATATATATATATATATCCTAATATTTTGTCAAACTTACCGTTGATTATTTAATTCATGAAAATAGTTTCTCTGTAAGGGAGGGTGGGGGGAGAAATGGCCTAGGGGGGGAAAAATATCCTAGGCCTGAAATTCCCCCCGGGGGAATAACAGCCCGGGCTGCTTTTCCCGGGGGGAAATTGATCCTAGGCTATTTTTCCCGGGGGGAATTTCAGTCAGGGGGGAAAAATTTCCTGCTACACCGGTTCGAAGGACCACTGGAAATTAGAAGGTAAAATCAATGTGTGGGAAATGATTCCAGGAAAACCTCCCCGGCCCAATTTCCGAATTCCTGGCTTGGAGAAGTAGAGCGCCAACACTCTCACATTCAACAAACCAGAGAGATTCAACAAACACTGTTTGCTCACCATACACACGTTTCTTCGAGATAAAGTTTTAATTTGATTTATATATTGAAGGGCAGCAATGGAATAAATTTATATTTATTAAGAAATAAGTTCACATTGGAGCTGTGAAAGTAAATATCTCTAACTGGCAAAAATTAAGTGATTCCTTTTGCAATGATGTAAGTCATACTAAGAGGTGTTAATTTTCCCTCTGGAGTCAACTTGAAGGTTTCCCGAGATTGAGAGGAAAGAAAAGAGATTCAGTTTATAACCAATTGTAAACAACAAAAGAGTGAATTTACGTCTATTTCTAATAGTGAAGTTATTTTGTAGTAACTGACTACATCGATGTAGGCGAGAGGTTTCATTAAAAAAGAATCTTTATAAGGTTTTTCTTATACTTCAAAGTAGATATTATTCCTTACAAGTAGATCAATTGGAGACGCATCATACACTGAAGGAAGGAACCCAATTGTTACCACTTGACCTACAATTACTTGGATTGGAATCAAGCCAAAATAAGGAAATCTCAGTTAAATCCAGTTCTCTTAGGGAGATGCAATAGAGCACAAAGTATTGTGTAATATAGAGGAGGTTTTGGAAGTTAGTATCAAGAGTTGATCAATTAACCAGGTCCAACTGATTCAGGTATATGAGCATCTAGGTAGGCTACAGGCAGTGTTAACTGTACCAACCGTGTGTCACACAATTGTACATAATTATTTTGTATATATTATGCTTGTATCTGCGCTCTTCCCTCGCACTAAAAAGAACCTGAATGATCAGGTCTCCGGTTTTGCTCTATAACATTGTCTGTCTCTCGAACATGTTATGTCCTGTTGCCTTTAGGTTTTGTATATAAACGAGAGTGTTCCTTTATAAACAACTCAGTTGATTGCATCCTGCCTTTGAGTTCACAACCCTCACTCGGCACCGTCACATTGGTGACCCCTTAAGTCGACTCGCTCCACTGCCTTCCACCCCCACCTCCCTCGCCCCTCCATCGTTGGTACTATGGCGGACTCAACTAAAGCAGTTGGTGCTGCGGCCGCCCCATTGAAACTTTCACCGTTCGCCAGTGGAGAGGCGTTTTCTTGGTTTCAGCGCGCAGAAGTCCAGTTTCGTATCAGGGGCGTGACTCGCTCAACCACCAAAGTGGATTATGTTCTCGCGGCGATACCCGAGGACACCTTCCCAGAAATATCCGACTGGTTTTGTGAACAAGGAGACACCCCAATAGCGTATGACGCCCTCAAAACATACCTTCTGCAGCAGTACTCGCCGTCACCAGCCGCCCGTATAGCTAAGCTTTTTCAGCTCTCGCAAAAACCGTTGGGGGACCAAAGGACTTCGCTTGCCCTCAGGGAAATGACCAGTATCGCTCGCCTTCAACCTGCCGCAGATGGCTCTCCTCGTGAGGTGAACCTACTTCGTGCCCTTTGGATACGCCGTTTACCCGAACCTGTACGCGCTGCCATACCCGATGTCGATAGTTTACCCATAAAGGACTTGATGACCAATGCCAACACCCTTATGGACAGCCACTTCAAGACCTCCATCAACGCCTCCAACCCTGACGACGAGGATGCCTATTCAACGTCAACCGACCGAAGCTGACATGAATGCCGTAGGACATACACGCCTACCCCGTGACATGCCGAAGCGGTGACAAAGCCACCCACCACCCACCAATCGCTCGCGCCCCAACGAATGACTTCTACAGCCACTTACTACCTCCCATCCGCCGCAGTTTTGCTACTACCACTTCAGATTCGGGGCAACTGCGAAGAAATGTGCCAAGGATTGTCAGTGGCCAAAAAACGTGTAAGTAGGCCATCGCTTGTAGCGGTGGCCTCCCATGTTTCTAATCTTTTCTTTTTACAGGATGCAGGAACGGGCGTACGATTTTTGGTAGACACGGGTGCTTGTCGTTCTCCTTTGCCAAGGAAACTCTTCAAGGTACGACCTAGTCTGTCTATATATGCCGACGTCCGCTTGGTAGCTGCCAATGGATCTGCGATACCCACCTACGGTTACGAAAACCTCACATTATCGTTCGGAAACGGTAAATTCAATTGGAAGTTTCTCGTTGCTGACGTCACAATGCCAATCCTCGGTACGGATTTCCTTTCTCATTTCCACCTTCTGGTCGATGTCCCCCACCAACGATTGGTCAACACAGACTCATACTTGTCGACACCTCTTCAACCTGCCCCCTCTAACCTCGCTCTCCACATCAGCGCACCCCCGGATGCCTACGCCCACCTCCTCATGTCGTACCCGGAAGTTTTCCGTCCGGAACTTCGCCAAACGCCCACGGTTCCTGCCAAGCACGGTATTTATCACCATATCAAGACGACGGGACCCCCAGTCTTCGCAAAATTCATACTTCTGGCACCGGAACGATTGGCAGCCGCCAAACAGACGTTCGCCGAAATGGAGGAAATGGGCCTTTGCCAAAAGGCCTCCAGCCCATGGTCGTCACCCTTACACATCGTTCTGAAGAAAGACGTCTCCCTCCGTCCGTGCGGGGATTACAGGCGCCTGAACATGTGAACAGAACCGGATCACTACCCCTTCCCAAACATTACCGACGTGACCTCCTACCTGCACAAAGCGAAGGTTTTCTCTACGCTCGACCTCCAGAAGGGGTATTATCAGGTGCCTATGAACCCAGAAGACATCCCCAAGACCACCATCACCACTCCGTTTGGTACATACACCTTCAATTACTCCTGTTTTGGCCTTCGTAATGCTGGGGCAACGTTTCAACGTCTCATGGATGGCATCTTAGGGGACCTCCCTTTCTGTGTATGTTATGTGGACGACATACTTGTGTTCTCCTCCTCAAAAGAGGAACACCTCCGTCACCTGCGCATCGTGCTCGACCGCCTGCAACAAAATGGCCTTGTAGTCCGGTACGACAAGTGTACCTTTGGCGGTACGACAAGTGTACCTTTGGCGCCAACGAAGTGCCGTTATTAGGGCACCATATCACTCCTGAAGGAGTCCATCTCCTCCCTGAGAAGGTAGCAGCCGTTCAGAACTTCCCCGCGCCCTCAACCGTCAAAGCTCTGCAGGAATTCTTGGGCATGATCAAATATTATCACCGTTTTCTGCCAGCCATTACCGCCACTCTAGCTCCCTTCTACGCCTCCCTCAAGGGCAAGCCAAAGGACCTGAAGTGGGGTCCCCTTCAAGAAGCAGCCTTCTGCAATGCAAAGAAGGCCCTATCAACTGCTGCGGCTCTCACTTTTCCTATCCCGCACGCCCCTCTCCTTCTCTCCACCGATGCCAGCGACGTCGCTATTGGTGCAGTACTCGAGCAGGTGGTCAAAGGCTCGCCTCGCCCATTGGCCTTCTTCAGCAGAAAACTGTCCAAGGCAGAATCGGGTTATTCTACCTTCGATAGAGAATTGCTGGCGGTGTACTTGGCTGTCCGTCACTTTCGCCATTTCTTAGAAGGTACGCCCTTCGTCATTCGCACAGACCACATGCCTCTGGTGCACGCCTTCATGCCGTGGCTGAATACAATTGCACCCTCTAATAGGTCCCTGGGAAAATGAATCCCGTTGCCGATGCCCTGTCAAGAAACACGTTGGCTGCCGTTCAACTGGGATTGGATTACAACGCCCTGGCTGAAGCCCAACGACAGGATCCAGAGTATCAAGCTTGTAGGACATCCTGCACGTCCCTCCGTTAGGAAGATTTTCCCCTCGAAGACTCCAACACCACCCTCCTCTGTGACGTCAGTACTGGTAGACCGCGACCTTGGATTCCTGCTCCTATGCGCCGACAGGTGTTTGATTTCATTCACGGCCTTTCACATCCCTCGTGCCGTTCTACTGCACAGCTGCTGAAGGCAAAGTTCATTTGGCACGGCATTTCTAAGGATGCTAAGGATTGGGTCCACGCCTGTACTTCTTGCCAAACTTCCAAAGTACATCGACACATGGATTCAGGAGTGGGCACCTTTCCTCAACCTCAGCGTTGTTTCGCACACATTCACGTCGACGTTGTAGGCCCCCTACCCACATCACAAGGACATCGTTACCTGTTTACCGTCATCGACCGCTCCACTCGTTGGCCTGAAGCCATTCCCATGGAAACTGTAACGTTCGCCTCATGTACATCTGCCTTACTCTCTGGATGGATTTCAAGATTCGGTATCCCTGAGCATATTACTTCTGACAGGGGAACCACTTTCACCTCTTAATTGTGGACATCATTAGCAAATCTCCTGGGCATCACCCTATATCAGACAACGGCCTACAATCCCGCTACCAATGGAATGGTTGAACGTTTTCATCGCACCCTCAAAGCAGCTTTGATGTCCCGCTGCAAGGATTGCGACTGGTTTACTCAGTTTCCCTGGGTCCTCTTGGGACTAAGGACCACTCCTAAAGACGCCCTCGACGTCTCGGCAGCTGAAATGGTGTATGGCGACCCGTTGGTCGTCCCTGCCGAATTTTTTCCTTTTACAACCTCCTCCGACGATCTCCAGCGCATACATCACGTCGTGGGAAAATTTACTCCGTGCCGCCAGACTTACAAGCCCCCAGCGAAGCATCACATACCAACGGACTTGCACTCTTTAACGCACGTCTTCCTGCGCAATGACACTAGCAAGCCACCACTAACGCCCCCTTATACGGGCCCTTTCCTTGTGATCCGACGCAGTCCGAAAGCATTCCTACTAAACATTCTGGGCAAAGAAGACTGGGTCTCCATTGGTTGTCTAAAACCTGCTTATCTTCTGCCAGATGACCCACCTACAGTTCACCTCTCTAGATCAGGGCGCCCTATTTAACATGTACAGTATGTCATTTTTAGGGGGGGAACCATGTACCAACCGTGTGTCACACAATTGTACATAATTATTTTGTATATATTATGCTTGTATCAGCGCTCTTCCCTAGCACTAAAAAGAACACGAATGATCATGTCTCCGTTTTGCTCTGTAACATTGTCTGTCTCTCGTACATGCTATGTCCTGTTGCCTTGATATTTTGTATATAAAGCAGAGTGTTCCTTAATAAACAACTCAGTTGATTGCATCCTGCGTTTGAGTTCACAACCCTCACTCGGCACCGTCACATAACAATTCAGGATGATGTAATAAGTTGCAAGCTCAATCCTTAGTATTAAAGTGTCTCTCAAAGAATTGTCCTGAATCCACCGCTGGTACGAGCTATTCTCTTTAAAGGTTAATTTCACCAATTAATACCTCATTAAGAACTTTGTCATCGAGTAGGATAATTACGCTGCCAACAATTGACTACTGACTTTAGGAAGTGTCTCCCAATGACTAATTGGACACCTAGTCCTCCTGAGTGATTAGTGTACCCTAATGGGTATGCAATAATATTTTCACAATTCATGTTGCATGAACTTGCATAAATAGTGGGATAATCTTGATCAGCCTCTTTCTAAAACTTAGATTTCTTTTTCTTATACTCTATATGTAAAATATCAATAATTTTCCTTAAATGTTACATAAAAAATGCAATAAATTTCTTAACAAATAATTATAAAAACAAATACAAAATCTTAAATGGTAACAATATGCAAGGCTGTTCAAGAGTAACTCATTACACAATTTCTCTTTTACCTTCTCTTTACATATATAGTTCCCCCGACTGATATTAGCCAGGGAAGTTCCATCTCGGACTGTGAGTCAGCCACAACTCTCCTACAGATATAATTTTCCTGACATCCGCTCAATATCGAGGGTGAATGTGGTATGGTGGCAACGTCATAGTGAGTCAGATGGAAAGACCAGCGTTCGATTCTCCCAGCAGACGAGGGAGATAAATTTTGTTTCTGCTCTTATTAATAATACTTTTATCGTTGGGCAAGATGCAACTTAGATTGGATGCAAGTTCGTAAGCTACACAACCAAGTATAATAAGTAATAAAATGAAACTTTTATTTCTTCATTTTACCTGTATTTTCTGTTACTCTTTTGATTCAGTTTAATCTTTACTTCTGCCATCTTTTCCAACCTTTGGTTTTTCAATCTCTGATTTTCCAGATAATTGAATCTTCTCTCAACACACAACAATTACAAAATGCAACATTATACCATTCAAGTTTGAACTTCCAAAGTATCAATAGGTAAACTCCTAGACTTGAGAGGAACATTCAATAATGTAATTACTGTTTTCACTAAAACTTCTCTAAAACTGAGATTAAGCAAAAACAAAGAAGAATGAACCGTTGTAGAAGCGTTCACTATAAGACACAAACTGCTTGTTTGTCTAAACAATAAGTTCCTTTCCTAGATATTATTATTATTATTATTATTATTATTATTATTATTATTATTATTATTATTATTATTATTATTATTATTATTATTATTATTATTTGCTAAGTGTAGCCCCAGTTGGAAAAGGACAAGTCTATAAGCCCTGGGGCTCCAACATGGAAAATAGCCGAAAGTTAACTTGATAAAACTCACAATTATTGTAAGTAAACGTTCAGTGTATTATCAGTTACTTATAGGCAAAATGGATTCTATAGGAATGTGTATAAGTCATAAATTAAAGTAAGTTTTGGCCGTGATTTTCAGCCCAAAATGCTTCGCTTCCCTATCGGTAGTAACTTAACACTCTCTCTCTCTCTCTCTCTCTCTCTCTCTCTCTCTCTCTCTCTCTCTCTCTCTCTCTCTCTCTCTCTCTCTCTCTCTCTCTCTCGATCAAAAAAGACTTGTATTACTTGAGATTATGAATTATGCTCGTATTATGTAGATCTAAAGTATCTCTGGAACTTACGTATGCTGTTTAGGCTCGACCTTTTCCTAACTTTACTCAAAACCTGTAACCTAAATTGAGGAGGCCTAAATTACCTAGGTCTTCCACCTCCTCCCCCTTATTATTATTATCATTATTATTATTATTATTATTAATAATATTATTATTATTATTATTATCATTATTATTATTATTATTATTACTTGCTAAGCTACAACCTTATTTAGGAAAGCAGGATGCTATAAGCCCAGGGGCCCCAAAAGGGAAAATAGCACTGTGAGGAAAGGAAACAGAAAAGTAAATATCTTGAGAACAGTAACATTAAAATAAATATTTCCTATATAAACTATAAAGACTTTAACAAAACATAGCTAAAGAGTCTCCTCTACTATTACCAAGAGGAAAGTGACCATTGAACAATTACAGTGCATTAGTTAACCCCTTGGGTGAAGAAGAATTGTTTGGTAATCTCAGTGTTGTCAGGTGTATGAGTACAAAGGAGTATCTGCAATGAATAGGCCAGACTATTCCGTGTATGTGTATGCAAAAGGAAAGTGGGCCATAACCAGAGAGAAGGATCTAATAAAGTACTGTCTGGCCTGTCAAAGGATCCCCATAACTCTCCAGCGGTAGTATCTCAATGGGTGGCTAGTGCCCTGGCCAACCTATTACCTATATTAACTTTGTTGGTTCCATTACTTAGGGAATATTAACTAAAAAAAAATTTCTTTACAGAACAACAAAGCATTTCTGGGAAAAGTTGCATGGATGACAGTCGATTGGTAAGTACAAGATTGCTTAAACCAGAATTCCTAAACAGTACAATTAATGTGGGTTAAAACCATATACATACACATATATACCCAATCTTTGATTGTATTATTTAATGATGTGCTGATGCTGGTACATCTTACTGAGGGTGGGCTATCTTGTGTTAACAAATATTTCTTTGATAGAACAAATTAGCGCCTATGCTAGCCCGTGTCTGCCAATCTACAAACCTTCCAGATTCCATCAAAATATATAAATGTTTCAATGGGAAATTAGATTTGGGTGCATCTTGCTTTAATCTGTTTAGTGACATCCTTAATTTGAATGGCGAGTTATAATGACAACGCTAAATTTTGATGATTTGAAGCATTAACCAGTAAATGTTCACAGCAGTTTTGAGGGCAGAATGAACTTAATTTCTCACCTGCAAAAACTTCTGCAGCAAATATGGTTTATCTAAAAAGTAATTGCATGCTTAGGTAGGTTGGTATATATCTACCAATGCACCGCTCATAGTTACTATGATATTTGCAGCTCAAAGTTACTATGATGTTTGCTAATTATGAAGAAGGTATACTGGTTTAGGTTAATTAAGGTTTGGGTTTCTGCGGATTATTGTAGTTTTGTAACTTGGCCATATCATAACCGTATATGTATGGTCATTTCGTAACCGATCAGAACTAGGGGATGAGTTCGTCTGTAGTCATTTCGTATCTGAGAATTTGGTCACTTCTTAACTTTTTTTTTTTTTTTTTGTTTCTTAATCTATACAGATAAGTGATTTTTTTTTTATTTGGTTCTATTATTCTTTGTTTGTAAACTGCATTGAAATACTCAATTCGTATATGTAAATGTTCATCAAAGTATATTTCTGTTTTATCACCTAGATGCAAATATTTCCTCTGTATAATGCAGTTAAGTAACATGCTTACGGCTCATATCACTTATAAGAACATTTGAATTTAAGTACCTGTTTTAATCATCGACAATATCACATATTTTTTAATTGTTTTCAATACTTTTCTCATGTCTAAAATTGTTTGTTCAAAACTAAATGTACTTATGGTTTACTTAAGAAAAGAAAACATCGCAATCGTATTTTATCATATCTTTATTACATACATGAAAACATACATACATACAGGTAAAAAAAAACCTTATTATAGTGTTTGCAGAGTGGATATAGTTAAAAAGAGATAACAACAGTAAAATGTGCGCCATGTCTTGTGAGTCCATCTTTCACATAGATCACATAAGATGGCCTGCTGTTTGGGGAATACAATTTGGTTTCACACAACACAAACATCCATTATTTTTATTGTAACACATTATAACAATTTTGAAGGAATCTGGTCAAACCCCAGCCATGAATAAAGGTATGTCTGAGGCCATTGTCCTTCAGTGGACGAGAATCGTGTACACTTGTTGTTGTAGTTGTAATCAAGATCTACTTTAGTTGTAATAACAATAACACAGACAGTAATGTTGAAGCGGTCACTACCTTGATGTTAAATCGAAGTGTACAAAGTAAAGGAGGACCATCAGAGGGATGTTGGATCAAATTCCAACATCATATTGGGAATTGATACTAGATACATCGCATGTGCTCTAAAATAACATTATGACTTCGCATGTTCTCTAAAATAGCATCATGGAAACACGAACCGAAAATATTCCATCAAAATTTACCACACAGAGAGAAAAACCCACCTGTCTACATCCAATTTTTTTAATGGTAACTTTTTCTCAACCTGTGTAATCATAGGTGCGGCTTTCGCATTGACTGATCTTTTTCCCAATAGAATATTATATTAAAATCAGCCACACACGAAGGAATCCACCACTGGCTATATTATTTTTTGTCCCCATCTCTCTTTCTCTCTTGCATATATTCATAATAATAGGAGGCAAGGATTTGGCAAGGCTCCTAACCTTGGCACACTGATTCGGACCATATATTTAGGCTGATTCGGATAATGTAAGGAACAGTTACTTTTAATGTTCCGTTTATTTTAAGGTTAGATTTGAAACCATTTATATCATACTTGATCAAACCTTTTATAGCTGAATACAGAGAAATGACATTGAGCAAAACCAATGTCACTTTAGGAATATATATCTTCACTTTTACCTCACACTACAACTAAAACACAAATCTTAATTGCAAAAGGAAAACAACAAATACGAAAAAGAAAAAGAAGGAAAACAAGACGAGGAAGCAATATGATGCAACATATTTCTTCAAAGCTTCAAAGGTTGTTTACTTTCTCGATACAATTGAATCCTTGCCTACAAAATACTGTAGATGGTTGATGGATATCGTGTACGCTACATGATATTATCATAACATATCTCTCTCTCTCTCTCTCTCTCTCTCTCTCTCTCTCTCTCTCTCTCTCTCTCTCTCTCTCTCTCTCATATAAAATTAATTGATTTGTAAAGAAATCGATCCACCATCTATCGATCTTTCACTATTTATGCATAAAAATGAGGCCTACAAACAGGTTTACGTGCAAACAAACTGTCTAAACTCGTGCACGTACGACCAAAGACACGTGCCTCCCTTCGCAATTCCCGTACAAGTGCACGGCAAGATCACTCGGAGTATATTGCTCTGCAAAATGTTCAGGAAATGTTGAAAGCAACTGCAGTCACTAAGCCACAACCTTTATCTGTTTAGTGAACCTGCAACAAAACACGTATTGCAAGCAAGCAATATTCTCTCTCACCCAGTTCGCCTCTGACTGACATATTCAGGTTGCACACCAAATACCTGTCAGCCATTTTTAAAACTTCAAAATATTTCAGCTTTGTACGTGAATTTTTTGTTCTTTTTTATATGAAGAATGGTGTTTATTTCTAATATTAATAAACTTCAGTTTAAACTCAAATTTGATATATCACATACGAATATATATTCATATAAAATTATTTTTCCGGTATTTTTCTTTGTTCGTTAAGTAAACTTCAACTATGTTCATTTTTTTTTTCTTAATTCTGTGTATTAGAAACCCCCTTTTTTTATGGATGTGCGCATGAATCTCTGGATAGAAGCACATCTCTCTTTATTTCAAAAGCTTCTCTTACAATATTTGATAATCTTCTTTCCTTTAAAGAAAATGGTCCTGGATTAATTCAGTTACATTGATCGTATTAAATCTCATTTCAACTTTCAGACACAATTAATATTAATATGATTTATGAATCAGATTCATTATAGTCTGCATATAAAGTGAATCATATTCGAGTTCTTTGATCTAATAAGGTGAAGTTGGACACGTGACAATAATGAGATTAGACATCCAGAGAAAAACAGTTGGAATTTTGTGGAACCTGAAATGAAGGTTTCCTTTTTCATGTGTTTGTCTGTCTCTGGTTACCGCCTTTTTCCCGTTAATAATTCTCACATTTTCTTTTCGTTTTGCTTTCATTTTTATCCATCTTACTCTTTTCCTGTTTATTCATTGTATTCTTTCCTCTTATAATGGAATTCCTCTACGACCACACAAAAGAGAATCAAATCATTCCATTTTTATTATGCATCTTTATCTATTTTTACACTTGCTGGAATAGAGGTGTTGTGGGGATCCTTTGGTCAAAGGTAATGGATGAGAGAGAGAGAGAGAGAGAGAGAGAGAGAGAGAGAGAGAGAGAGAGAGAGAGAGAGAGATTTTTCGAACCATTTGTTTATGTGAATCAATCTTTGTGTTGATTAATGTATCCCAAATATTTACATAATATTCGGATTTTAAATAATTCAGACTTATCTTGAAAATTACATATTTATTTTCTTTTTGGATTTAATTCCAATCATTAGTTCCAGAAAGACTGTAATAGAGACTGATATATCATTAATACATTTCTTGATTTTCAAGATGACTTCTACTTGTTAAGTTTAGTTCCTTTGACTTTTTTTTTTCAAAATGATAATCAATAATCATAAGTAAATTATTAAGTCTCTGAGGATTATTTTTTTTCTAAGGAAAATTCAAAAGAATTTATAATTGGCGAAATGGATATTAAAGTACAATTGTTTGTGTTTACTCTAAGTAATCCTTGACTAGTTAATTAGAACCTTGTTTGTTAGATAGGAGCAATAGCTATCTAACGCCTTTGGGGAGTGAGCTCTAATAGCCATCTGTTGAGGCCAAATGAAATATTTTCATATTTGAACAACAGAGCATAGGAGCCTCATGCGAGAGGCAATGTCAAACTAAAGGATCCAAAAAGGGTCATCAGCACAGCGTCTTTGTTTTATGTCCTCATGGAATAAGACTTGACACATATCCAGAAACAGAGCCAGTTACAGTCTCAGGCTTCGTGGCAATCCAATGCAAATGATGAAGTCTTTCTTGCAAAGGAGTCTTTTGCCGTTGATTCCAGTTAGGTTAAAGCGAAACAGAGGAATTCCTATCCTGTTTCCTTGGGGAGGAAGAAGGTCGATATTTTTCACTCTCATGAAACTTAATATTTAACTCTCTCTTATATGTAGAGGAAAATTAATTCTACCTGTGCAAGAAACACTGAATAATATAGGAAATCGGAAATCTCAAATATTCCTTTAATTCTATGAAATGTTGTCGAGTTCTGTAGTAAAATCAAGGTGATTTAGAAGCTTTGAATAACTCATACATATTTAGGCAACTGTCAAATTCTATTTCTTTTATTTCTAAATAAACATCCCATTCATATATGAGGGAGAGAAGAACACTGATGATATTCAAGTACTGCTGGGGAATGACTTTCTTCACTTCTTGTTTTGAGAGAGTTTCAAAGAAACCAATATATCTTAATGATGAAGTTTTGATGTTGAAGATAAAAATTTCTTTTTAGTTTTCTGTTGGATTCAGAAACAGTGAAGGAATTTATGTGGATTTCACGAGGACCCAATTCAGTTATTTTCACATAATACTTATGTGCAAAAATAATATTATTAAAATAATGTTGACATTTGCTAATTATTACTTATATTTTCTTACGCAATAAATATAAAATCTTACCATTTAACAAAATTAGGCTCTAACAAAAGACCAAGAGTATAAATGACTCGCTTCCTGTTTCCAACTGGATAACTTGAAAAAAAGGTCAACCCAGATCAGAAAAAGAGGAAATTATTTAAATCTAATTTCTTACATAAGGAGAAAAGAAAACAATATCATGGTTTCTACCTACACACCAACACCGATATATTTGATGTTCCATTAGGAAGTTATAATGATTAATGATCTTGTGGGATTAACTTCATGGAGGTTTATGGTGACTTAAGTAGACTTTTTAAATGCAGATTAATTTCTTAAGAATTTAAGTATTAAGTATTTTATATGTCAAAAGTTTTGGATTTTCATTCTTTCAAAACTCTTATTTTAAACTTGAAGGATTTTTCCAGCATCATTAATCAAAGGAAACTTGTTAATGTATCTTTTGCCCAATGTAGGTTCTACAGCATCATTAAGAACAGCTGTTATAGACAGACTGCTAATCAAGACTCCATGCAAAGATTTCTCAACATCAGCCATTAATTATTTTCCTTACATAATAAAAGTCTGTTATGCTACACACAATGACCTACCAATAATTTTGGTTTTCACCATCGTTCAGTTTTCATCTTTTGCTTATTGGTTTCATTTGATTCAAAGTTTAAGTTCAGATCATCAAATTCTTGTACAGCAGAGTAAAGCGACAGTGAAAGGTAACGAGCCTCTACCAAGGGACGGACAGAGAATCCATCACATTCTCTATGCTTTAGGAAGCTGGCAAAATATCATGTTCTGATATCATAGTATATCACTGTATCTAATCACAAGATACGCGGAAAGCGGAAAAAATCATTTGGAAACCTTACGCAGATTTTATAACGATGTCACTCTAACCCCCATCTCTCTCTCTCTCTCTCTCTCTCTCTCTCTCTCTCTCTCTCTCTCTCTCTCTCTCTCTCTCTCTCTCTCTGTTCCATAATCCCTGACCAGGTCAGAGCTGCCCCATGGAGGTAATAGCACTTCCCTGCAGCCAGGGATGACGCAGAAATATAGACATCCCTTATAATGAACCTTAGTTAACACTTCCTTGGCAAGAAAGCTTTTGGACATTTAGTTACCTTTAAAAACCTGCTATCAAGATAGAGGAGATATTTTTTGACATAATTACATAATATGAGAGGCCATGTTCATGGATAACACGATGATGCAACATTGTTTCAATGGATATGATACTTTTGTGGTCTGTCACAGTTGACAGTTTCGTACATTTTCAATGATAACAACAACACTTATAATGACGTTAGTTACAATAAATACAACAAAATTAAGATTATAACAATAATGGAATTACTAATGGCAGTAGTATTCCTAATATATTTACTCTCTAACTATGACAGTAAGTTCATTATGTCGGATTCTTAGATTAAATTATTCTAAACTGAAAGAATCAAACAGATCCTTTTCAGATATTATAATAAAACTTTACATCTTTAGTTTCACAATTGCCGAGAAACTTTCCAAATCAGGCCAAGCAAAAAGGTAATTATTAATAGTGTTACCTGTTTTGGAGATGAAGAGGCTGAGTTTTGAGGGACACTTACTACTGGAAGACATGTGAGGCGGGTGTCGCTTTAAGGGTTGCCACAATAATAATAAAAAGTAACAGCTCTCACGCTCGCCTTACATGGAAAGTAGAGAGAGAGAGAGAGAGAGAGAGAGAGAGAGAGAGAGAGAGAGAGAGAGTGAGAGAGAGACTCCAAATGATTCTGAAGAATATCAGATAGAGGAAATGAAAGGTAGAAAATACTGTATGAGACAGGATAAATATGTTTGGAAAAGAAAATCAAATGCAATAAAGGCTGGGATCAGGCTGTAGATATCAACAGTGAGTGATTCCTATGAGGAAAGAAAGACACCTCAAATGCGCATTGACTTAATAGAAAATTTATTTAGAACCAAAAAGAAATTGTATAAAGGTATAGCAGTTATGTAAGGATAGTTGACCCTCAGCACTACCACCACCACCACCAACAACAACAACAACAACAAAACCAACAAAACAATTGACCAAGCAACATCCCGAGTGACGATAAAATCGCTTCTTAAATTATCAATAAAATGTTCACAATGAATATTATCAAACCAATGCCAAATCCTTCCTTTCCTTCTTTGTAATTTTCATCTTCATCGTTGCTTGATATAATCTTATCTCTTGAAAGTGAACAGATATTTTGTTCAAAGATAAATCATTGAAATATCTTTCTTTCTCTGACAAATATTTTCATGGTTACAAACCGCTCTAACTACATTACAGAATAACTTTTGTCAAGGCATCAGCTGAACTGTAATAAACTGTAAAAGTATTTATATATAGTTAATCTTTTCTATTCCAGAATATGTTTATTTATATATATATATATATATATATATATATATATATATATATATATATATATATATATATATATATATATATATATATATATATATATATATATATATTTGGCCTCAAGCCATGTCGTCATGATGGAAGTTCCTATAGGGTAGCTTCCTAGGGTATATTACAACTACGGTGATATTCCCAGAGAATTTACCTTAAGGTACCCAGAATTCTAACTCCTGGAGCGAATATCCCTAATGAAGGGGATATCGCGACATATCAGAGGATGTATTCTTGACACGCCAAATGGCAATCTGCACCCCAAAGAGAGATAACACATCGAAGGGGTCAATTGGCAAGAAAACAAAAACGAGAAAGAAAAAGGGGAGCCGTTCCCAAGGCTCTCTCTTCTCCCGTTTCGTAAGCGTGCATTGCGCCAATCCTGGCGCCATCTGTATTCCTTTTTGCGTAGCTTAACAACTCTGTGTTTTTTCCTGTGTTTCTCGTAAATCTTGGATTTATTCATCTTTTCATGGCTTCTCCAACTTCGTCTGCCTCTGATAAGTTGAGTACCATTTCTTTTATGTATAAATGTAGGCTCTTGGTAAAATTTATAGTGATTAATAGTATTAATCTTTGTTACAAGAGCCGTTGCCTACTGGAGGCGTCATGGACGCTGTCGCTCGCTAGGTATGAGTTTTAGTTAGCCAGAGCGACATTCCCGGTTGTTTTGCTTTAATAGATTTTAGCTATTTAGCGTTACATAGGATTTCCTTTCTCGTGCTTTTAGTATTATTTATTTTGGCGAAGTATTCGCCAACTCTGGCCTACGCTAGGCCATGTAGCCTAGTCGTTTGGTCCTAGTACTTTCCTGCATGATTTTGGATTTCCGAGTGTTTTAAAATTTTATTGAAGCTTTAGGCTGTTTTTTATACATTTAAGATTATGTTGATTATTTCCAAGATAGTATAAGAGTGAGTTTCGGTGATTTAGGTAATCGATTCTCTTGGTGCCTAGGCTAGTTGCTTATGGAGCCTTAGTATACTTTTTCATACTCCCCGGTTGCTTTTTTTTCTTCGGAGAAGGTATGCAATCCCTTTCCCTCTGTTTAAACTTGGGCTTAACCCTAGTGGTTTATCATAATTAGCTTTCGATACAACTATACTGGGGTGTTACTGTACCTCCCTGTTCCAGTAAGTCTGGCTTCAGAGAGGGACAGAACATCAGAGTTTTTAGTCTGAGTTTGTGTTTGTCTGGCTTGGGTAGAGTCTCCCTCGCTGGCCTGACGCAGACATAGGAGGCTTAGCCTCCTGAGGTCACTGCCGAAGGTTTCTGTACGAGATGACTCCTTCTTTTGTGATCTAGCAGACTAGTCCTTGTTGCTGTTCTCGGTGGGAGGATAAGATCCTTTCCCTAGGAGTAGCAACACCTTCCTTGCTTTGGTTCAGTGGGGGTTGGCAAGTATTGCTGGCCTCCCTCCTTGGATCTCCCTTAGGCTAAGATGAGTTTTCTTGGCTGCGGGTGATTCTTCACTAAAGCAAGGTTGGTAGGACCCTCTTTTGTCCCTTCCCCCTCTATCTCCGTAATGGACTAGCCATTACAGTACTGTACGTCATTCTACATCTGGACCTAGGATAGGTTAGGATGTGGAATTGACTCAGTCCCTTGCCGTCCGGCAGAGTATGCCGGCCGGCAAGGGTCTTCTGCTTTGAGTGCTGCCCGGACCTCCCTTGGTCCCTCATCCATGTCTGCCTGTAGAGCCAGACGGCATTGGTCAGGAAGCCTGAATTAGATTCTCCCCTTCCTTATATGCACTCTTTCGGATTGCCGGGCTTGGAGGTAGTTTACGCTCTTATCCCGGCATCCATTCTGTTTTCTTCTAGTGCTGTACCCGACCCGGCTGCCGGCCTCATAGGCCGGCAGCTGGGCAGTCGTAGTCCTCTAGTTCTTTTGCTGCCGGCCGGCATCGGTTGTTCACCTTTGCCAGCCGGCCATTGTCAAGCCCTTGTCTGCCGGTCGCTATGAGCAGTTGCCGGCAGCCGGGTACTACCTTGTGTAGTTGCCGGCCGGCAGTCATTGCCGGCCGACATTGGCTGTTGCCAGCCAGCAGTTACTGCTGGCCGGCACATGCATTTGAACCAGCGTTCTGCCGCCTTATAGCTGTTAAGTAGTATACATTGAAGCTAGTTATGGTGTGTGCCGGCCGGCACATTACCTTCTATACTGTACTAGTATTCTTCAGTATAACATATACTGTAGGAAGAAAACTATAGTATAGTTTTGGTACAGCACTGTGTGTTCTAACACTTTTGTGTTGTCTTGCACAGCCCTTTGGTGTTGCCTTACAGATAAGAAAGTGAGTTCTTTCTTGTCTATTATCCGGTATTTTAAAATCATACCTTAGGTGTGAGCTACACCTGTTTCCTCTGGAAACTTTCATTGGTTACTCTAGGACAGATTAACCATACGATTTTATTATCTGGAAGGCTGCAACAATTGGTTGTGAAGGAAACACAAGTGTGTATCTTTCCTTTCTGATTTTTTATGCTAAACTGTGCATATCCAGTGATACGTAGTTCACTTGATACTCATGGAAATTTCATCTCTTTACAGGAGGACCATCCGAAGTGCGGAAGTGTTTTCTGCAACATCCGCAGTAATAACCTTTGCGGACATGAGTTTTGTAGGAGGCACGCAGCATGCGCTGTCTCCAAGGGTGATCTCCAGTATTGGGACCCTCAGGTATGTACCGTGTGCACTAACCTGATTACTGAGGCCTTTGATTCCCCTAGGACGGCGGAATCAAGGGGTATAGCAAGGGAGAAGCTTCGTACCTGGGTAAGGGGCTTCCAGAAGAACACCTCTGGACCTTATCTTCCAAATGAGAAGATGAGGGCTTACCTTTTCCCTTGGGCATCAGCTGATGCAGTGATTCCCCAGCCTCAAGAGGAGATCCCCCAAGTACAGATCCAGGTGGATGCTGAAGTCGCGGTCGCCTTGCAAGACATCAAGTTGGACGACAGGATGTCTGACGTGTCCGAGCGTCTGGAGGAAGACCTCCTGGCAGGAGCCCAGGATGAAGTTCAAGCCCCAAATATTGTAGAGGAAGAGGTCGACGAGGTGTCGGCTACTCCGGTTCAGATCCCTGAGCCTATTCCCTCAACATCGTCCGCTCTCCCAGTAGAGCTGGGACAGGCCCTCTCCTCCATTGTTGGAATGATGCAACAAATGCAGAAGGAGAATCAGGAGAAGGTGGCTGGAATGGAACTGCAGATGCAGAGGCTTGCAGCATCACATGGGCCCCAGAAAAGGCTCAATGTAAAAGACCTTCCCTTGTGCTCAGATGTTAACCCATGGAGATATGCTGAGCACATGCCGATGACGACTGGAAAGATCGTCATGTCGGAAAAAGGTAGGTTCAGTTCCCCTAGAAGAGGTGGAAAAAAGTCTCGACTTTTTCCATCTCAAAAGTTCCAGTGGCTGGGAATCCACTGGGACCTAATGTCACACCGTTTCTCCATCCCAGCGAAGAAAAGGAAGGAGATAGCGGGTTCTGTCAAGAGACTTCTAGTTTCCGAAAGGATATCAAGACGCGAACAGGAGAGAGTACTGGGTTCTCTCCAGTTTGCTTCAGTGACAGACCCGGTGCTAAGAGCACAGCTAAAGGATGCAACCGGAGTTTGGAGAAGTTATGCATCAAACGTGCGAAGAGATCTGAGAAGACCAGTTCCGCTTCGGCTACGTACTCTTCTCATGCCTTGGTCCCAAGCCAGACATCTAAAGAAGTCGGTTCTTCTTCAGCCACCTCCCCCGTCGGTGACAATTCACTCAGACGCCTCGAAGGAGGTATGGGGAGGTCACTCTCATCGGAAAAAAGCCCAGGGGACTTGGTCCAAGCTATTCAAGACCTTTCACATAAACTTTCTAGAAGCTATGGCAGTGCTCCTTACCTTAAAGAAAGTCTCCCCGCGTCACTCGATCCACATAAGGTTGGTGATGGACAGCGAGGTAGTTGTGAGATGCTTGAATCGACAAGGATCAAGGTCACCACCTCTCAACCAGGTGATGTTGGCCATCTTCCGATTGGCGGAAAAGAAGAAGTGGTACCTGTCGGCAGTTCACCTTCAAGGAGTCTGCAATGTGACAGCGGACGCTCTATCCAGGTTCACACCGATAGAGTCGGAATGGTCCTTAGACGCAGGATCATTCTCCTTCTTTCTGAGTCAAGTCCCAGAACTGCAGATAGACCTCTTTGCGACGAAAGACAACAAGAAGTTACCCCTGTACGTGTCCCCGTACGAGGACCCCTTAGCGGAAGCAGTGGACGCGATGTCCCTCGACTGGAACAGATGGTCCAGGATTTATCTGTTCCCTCCTCACAACCTTCTGTTGAGGGTCCTCAACAAACTGAGATCCTTCAAGGGGGTAGCGGCAATAGTGGCCCACAAATGGCCGAACAGCGTGTGGTTCCCCATGGCATTGGAACTACGGTTAAAGTTTCTACCGCTACCAGATCCAGTTCTGACCCAGCGAGTCCAGAAGTCGACTGTCTGCGCTTCATTACAGAAAACCCGGACCCTGCAGCTCATGATTTTCTCTCCCTAGCGGTGAGAAAGCGTTTCGGGATTTCGAAAGCCAGCATAGACTTCCTAGAGGAATATAAGTGCCAATCTACTAGAAGGCAATATGAGTCATCTTGGAGAAAATGGGTGGCCTTTGTCAAGGCGAAGAATCCGCAGGAGATCTCGACAGACTTCTGCTTATCTTTCTTCATCTACCTCCATGGTCAAGGGCTGGCAGCTAACACGATTTCGGCGTGTAAGTCTGCTTTGACAAGACCCATTCTATATGCCTTCCAGGTCAACCTCGCTAACGAGATCTTTAATAAAGTTCCGAAAGCCTGTGCTAGGCTCAGACCTTCAGCACCTCCAAAGCCCATTTCATGGTCTTTAGACAAAGTTCTTCATTTCGCTTCTCTGTTGAGCAATGAGGAGTGTGCGTTAAAGGATTTGACCCAAAAAGTTATTTTCCTATTTGCACTCGCGTCCGGGGCCAGGGTTAGTGAGATTGTAGCCCTCTCGAGAGAGGGAGGTCGTGTTCAGTTCCTGGATGGGGGAGAACTGAACCTGTTTCCGGATCCTACGTTTCTTGCCAAGAATGAGTTACCCACCAACAGGTGGGGTCCCTGGAGAATCTGCCCTCTGAAAGAAGATGCATCTCTATGTCCAGTAGAATGCCTAAAGGTGTATCTTCGTAAAACTTCAGACTTCAAGGGTGGTCAACTATTCAGGGGAGAAACATCAGGCTCAAATTTATCTCTGAATCAACTCAGAGCGAAAATCACATATTTTATTCGCAGAGCGGATCCTGACAGTACACCCGCAGGTCACGATCCGAGGAAAGTTGCCTCATCCTTAAATTTCTTTAATTGTATGGATTTTGAACATCGCCGTTCATACACTGGCTGGAAGTCTTCCAGAGTGTTCTTTCGCCACTATGCGAAGCAAGTAGAGGAACTAAAGAGATCTGTGGTAGCAGTGGGTCGCGTCGTTAACCCTGCTGTTTAACTCTGCGAGGAACAGTGGTTTTAATTGGGACGATTAATTCCAGGGTGAGTGTGTAGTTACATACTGTACTACAAACTAAGTGAGGGCACTGAGTTGCCCACGTTGACTGTTCCATTTCCAAAGGTGAACCTAGCATAAGTGCAGACATGTGTGCCGAGCGTTTCTAACGCTAATGTAATTGATTAGTAATACAGACTTTTATGACTTTGATACCTCGGTATGTTAAAAGTGGCGATAATGTTTTTTCTTTCAGATAAACAAGTTCTGTTTACTATCATACTTTGCTTAAAGTTTTGGTTATCCTCTTCTTATATATATATATATATATATATATATATATATATATATATATATATATATATATATATATATATATATATATATATATATATATATATATATATATATATATATATATATATATATATATATATATATATATATATATATATATTGTTGTTAACCTGTCTATTTATTGTCTGTCAATAAACCTGTTCTTGAGAACCTTGCGTCTCCTTCACCTGTGTCAATTTATTGGTATAATTGAGCATTCATTCTATGTACTTTATCTGGGATAATTCTAATAAATTGTTCCTTTATGCAAGCTATGTTGCATTGGTTTATGCTTTCCCTTAACGGGAGGACTCCATCCCATAAGGGGACAGTGGCGTATTTACAAGTTTCCTCCTATGCGGATATAAACCTTTTTGTAATACAAGTATTGTGCGGAGAACTTGTCGATATTTCATATTGACGCAGTGGTTCTTTACAAACTATGCTTTACTTAATATAGGGTGAGACCACTATATTGGCTTGCCTGGTATTCATACATAGGTATATGTACTCTTTGAGACTTTTCCAGAGTCTAGTAGGACTCTTCCCTGTAGGGGGCAAGAAGCTCAAACATGGTTTATGGTTAGTTGAAAAGATGTATAACGGTAACATATTAGGTCTCTAGGTCTAGTCGACCGGGGAATTACCTCCGGGGAGTACGGCACGTTCTGAGAATCCACAGATACAGTAATGCTCTGGTATACTTCCATCAGGACGACATGGCTTGAGCCCAAAAAACGGATTTTGAGCGAAGCGAAAAATCTATTTTTGGGTGAGATGGCCATGTCGTCCTGATGGACCCGCCCTTCCCTTTCTATGAAAGGGCTGTAGGACCCCTCCCTACATACAGTATCTGTAACACCTCGTGTATCGCTACAAGGAATACATATGGCGCCAGGATTGGCGCAATGCACGCTTACGAAACGGGAGAAGAGAGAGCCTTGGGAACGGCTCCCCTTTTTCTTTCTCATTTTCGTTTTCTTGCCAATTGACCCCTTCGATGTGTTATCTCTGTTTGGGGTGCAGATTGCCATGTGGCGTGTCAAGAATACGTCCTCTGATATGTCGCGATATCCCTTTCATTAGGGATATTTGCTCCAGGAGTTAGAATTCTGGGTACCTTAAGGTAAATTCTCTGGAAATATCGCCGTAGTTGTAATATACCCTAGGAAGCTACCCTATAGGAACTTCCATCAGGGCGACATGGCCATCTCACCCAAAAATAGATTTTTCGCTTCGCTCAAAATCCGTTATATATAAATACACATACACACACATATATATATATATATATATATATATATATATATATATATATATATATATATATATATATATATATATATATATATATATACATGAGAGAGAGAGAGAGAGAGAGAGAGAGAGAGAGAGAGAGAGAGAGAGAGAGAGATGTAATCTCAAAAATATTATACAGTGGCGATTCTAGGACTCTGAAAGTGGGGGGGCCACTTCAGGGCCAATATAAATTTTGGGGGGGGCATTTATTGTTGGTGGCTAGGTGGCACTCTGAAGACAATATTATGTCATTAATGAAATAACAAATGACAATAATAACACCTCATTACTTTCATAACTTGCATTTGTAAAACATATACATGTATGCCTACACAAACATTATGATAATGGAGGTTATTCGTATTACTTAAGAAAAAATATATATGTATTTCTTGCAATATATTTTTAACAAAATCGCAAAAATATGGCAAAAATATCTTCAAAACAAAAATGAATCATGAGTTATGAATGTAATGTAAATATTATGTTGATATTAAAACCCCATGCAAGCATGCATGAAGTAATGCAGTGTTGCCAACAGGGCGAGTTTCCCTTTCCTGAGGTGAAGTAGATTATAGTACGTATATTTAGTGCAGCTTAATTCTACGATTATCATGCCGGCTATCAAATTCATCAACAAAACAGTCTAAATCAATTCCCTCGGCACGTGCACTTTCAATGGACAGTAATGCGATATTACTCAATCTAGCACTGGTCATGGAATTTCTGAGAAATATTTTCACTAATTTCATTTTTGAAAACTTCTCTCACAAGAAGCACTGGTAACAGGAAGAGTGACAGATATTAACAATAGTTTGTACAAAAAGTCAAATGCAGCCTTATAAGGACTAAGGAATGACAGGAATTGTGTAATGGATGTAGGCTGTATTGGCTCTTTCGTGAGTAATTTCTTCACCAGAGGGATCTCATATTGTAAATCATTTTGACTGACCGAGTATGCCATTGCATATGCCTTCAAGTCTTCTTCTAACAAGAATGTCTGTCCTCCAGGACAGAGAGCTGAAATACCACAGAAAATTGCATTTGACTCTTTGGAGAAACGACGGTCTAATTAACTAATTAAGCAGTCTAGGACTTCATAAAAAATCCTGATGTGTTGCACATGACATGGAACAGAAGATCCTTGACCACTTGTTTCAAACACGATAAATCCATCAAGCTTACGAGGTTTCTTTACCCGTTTTCTTGTTGTTGTTGGTGTAATGCAGCATTTCCTGCAGAGTTCATTAACCTTCTCAGAGTAATGGTCATTCCAGTCAGAGTTGCGTACATTAACTAAATGTTCATGGAGTGACGAAATTAGATTTGCTGCTTTTCCTAGGTCTGCTTGTTTATCCTGTAGCTGTGTAGACACTTTATTAACTTTTCCAAGAATATCTGTGAAAAATTGCAATAAGTAAACAAACTCTGCATCAATCTGGGCAAGCAAACCGCGAGCGGATACAGCTCGGGCACCAATGTCATCTTCAGAAATTTCCTTCAAAAGTCTCATTATGCATTGCAGACGGAGTAGAGCATTTTCACACGAAGTGGCCCGACACCACCACCTTGTGTCACTGAGATGCTGCAGTTCTCGTACTTGTTCTTTAGGCAACATTTCACGCTGTATAAAAATGAATTTCTCATGAACTACCGAGTTACTAGCAAAGATATAGAGTTCTTCAAGCAAACTAAAGAATTCAGCAGCTTCGGGTACATACTTTGCAACATTTATCAACACTAAATTGAGCCTGTGTCCATAGCAGTGTATATAATATGCAAAAGGAGCTTTATCACGAATTCGTTTCTGAACACCACTAATCCCTCCACTCATCACTGATGCCCCATCAAATCCTAATCCTACAAGAGAAGATTTGTAATCCAACCCCAGTTTATCCAAACTCTTCAAAATAATATCTGTGATAGAGGCAGCATCCAACAAGTCCATCTGAGTGAAAGAAATGAAGCACTCCTGAATACAATTTGCTATTTCATTATAAAATCTAATAACTAATGCCAACTGCTCTGCCTTACTAACATCCTTGGCTTCATCAGCTTGAACAGAAAAGTAATGACATGACCTAACTTTTTCTGCAATTTCTTCCTTCACCATACATGCAAGTGTGTCAATCATCTCATTCTGTATTGCAGAACAAGTGTATTTTTCATTTTTGGACCACTTTCTACTCTATCAGCTATAATAGGATCACGTTTAGCAGTGAATCTGAGAATCTTACGAACATTTCCTGGATTCAGTTCATCATCACCTTCTCTATGTCCTCTCTGCGAAATGTCTTGTGTTACAGTCAACAGGATTATTTCACCTAATGTCTTTATGTAATGACAAAGAACTTTCTTCTGGTATGCCTCACTTATACACTGAGCAATTGATGTTTTATCAGCTTTATTTCGTTGATAGTCCGCCCATGCAATACAAGAAGTTTTGTGGCACTGAGAGGAAATGTGCTTTTCGATGGCACCATCTTTTCCATGTGCTTTCTTCCATCGTCTAAAGCCACTCTTTATGAATGCTTCATCTGCATTGCCATATGTTGGTGGAGCAAAGTGCCTGCATGCAAAACAGAACATTGCATCTCGTTCTTTAGAATATTCAGCCCATTCATATTTGTCGAACCAAGCCCCCACAAAAGACCGAGCATGAGACTTTCCTTCACTATGCCTTGGATACTCTTTTAATCGTACCTGAATAGGATTCTCAGAAGCAGATTGAGAAATGTCAGCTGGTGCAGAATCTTCCTTTTTCTGTTTCTTTGTTGGATGATCATGTGAACTTGATCTTGCAGGATTACCAATACTTTCACGATCACAGTCTCCCTCTGACTTCTTAGCAGGTTTATCAGATTCAAGGTTTACTGTCAATGGTGTATCACATTCACTGCGTTTTTTAATTACAAATTTATCCATGATTGCCTATAGTACAATAAAATTATCTGTGATAGTAAGTTCTGAAAAAAAAATAAATTAAATCAAATAATCACACGTAATTCACAATTAACACAACACACCTGTCACCACAGAAAAATGTGATAAAATTTGCGGTTTTGCCGACTACCGACTGGAAGAATAGAAGATGATGACAGCACGCACACACACACACTGTCACACACACACATACACACACACACACACACACCCACACCCACACACACATATATATATATATATATATATATATATATATATATATATATATATATATATATATATATATATATATATATATATATATATGTGTGTGTGTGTGTGTGTGTGGGTGTGTGTGTGTGTGTGTGTGTGTATAACATGTATACAGTATAATAAATATATGCACATATAGGCCTACACTATCACTGCCAACATTCACGAATCACAAAAATTATAATACAATTAGGCCTAGACGATTTTTATTATTATAGGAATTGTTTTCTATGTAAAAATAAAATGGGGTTAATTGTCACCGACTCACCAGCTACTTGTATTTTGGCCTATTTAGTTATTTTCTTTCAAATATAGCTAACGACAATATTTATATTTGGCTTTTGTCAGATCTGTTTGTGAAAAGGTTAACACTGGGTTGAAGGGTTAAAACTTGAGTTGGGATATAGACCTACATCATATAACAAAAAAATTAGTGTACATTGTTTGCTACTTTACACCCGCCTGTCAGAATCTTCTCATTCTTTTTCTAAGATTTCGTATAATTATTTTTTTACTCTATTTTCGTATCCGCTTCTTATGTGAAACACCCACATACTGTACATAAAGATCGAATATCTCATAGCCACTAGTCTACTCCCACTTTGTATGAGACGAAATAATGAATACCACTTATGCTCAAATGCACTTATGCACAAATAATTATGCTTTAGACACTCAATAAGACACTAATCGGGTAAAAACTGACTTGACCGGCTCACAGTCTCACAGAAACGGACTACATGTACTGATCACATCATCACATCATACATGGAAGAAACATACGCGTCTGATTCGCGTCACACAAACACAAGCGGGCGAGGAGGACGGAGGTGTAAAAAAAATTCCAATAATTTTAATCTAGCAACGTTACCATCTTTTTTTTTTTTGTGATTACGTCTAGTTATTGTGATAGGATGGGATATTTGAGTGTATATATAGTATACTGTATAATTTATAAGGTATATATTTATATTATATATTATATTATATTATTATATATGCCTAAACTAAGCTTATTTAGAATTAGGATATGGAAACAAAAACTGGGGGGGCCAAGCTGGGGGCCAGCCAAAAAACTGGGGGGGCCATGGCCCCCCCTGGCCCCCCCCCCCCCTAGAATCGCCACTGTTGACACTGGTTGTGGTGGTGGTGTCAGTGGAAGTGACTGCGTGGAACATCCATGCCAAATATTAAGTCCTGCTTCACCACAACGAGGGCATTTCCAATGCACAGTCTCTGGAGTTGATGATGATTCTGACAATGAGGTAGAAGCATTAGTAACAGGTTTACGGTATGGACAGGTGTGTGTGGAATGGGCTGCAGTACCCTAGCAGTTAAAACAGTTGTGCTGATCCTCCTTCATTCTGCGTAATTCACAAGGAGGTAGGCAAGGGAAGAAGGAAAACTCATAAACAGATGGTGGTGGTTCTAGTAGACTCCATGTGATGACAATGCGATTAATAGGGTTCCCATTTTGAAGAAATCTTCATGCACTGTATACACCAGGTAGTTCCTTAGCAAGTTTAGGGTCTGCTTCAATAGGGTAACGAGTAATGAGATATGTTAAATACTTACGGGGTCTGTCTATTGAATCTTGAATATCCAGGCTTATGGACAGAAATTCACCACCTTTCACCCTGCCAATGATGTCCTCATGACTCCTTGCAATATATACAAATTTAGATGTGATAGCTGAGATCTTCACCTCTGCCAGCTCCTTATCAAGATTGAAGGTTCTGTTTACTTCAGTCAGCCATCGTAGTTTAGTGTCAGTGCTAAAATTTTCTTTGAAGATCAACCTAACATATTCATCACGGGGAACAAAAGCTGGAGTAGCAGAGGGAGCACGTCGTGTAGGGGGGTGAGGCAGAGTGACATCACTCTTTTGTCTAGTGAAAGACTCTTGACATTTTGATGTTCTAGCAGCAATGTGAAGTACTCTTAGTATCTGACCCATAATCCACTGGGCGTTTCATGGGGGTATTAGCAACAGTACTGGAGGGCTTATGAGGAAGAGATTGTGTGAGTGGTGGCCAATCAGTCATATCTGCATCCTCATCATCAGTCAGGTGTAGTTTATTTTGAACCGCAGAAATAGAGGCTGGCCCAGAGTAATCCATTATTAGCGAAGCCACAGCCCTTTCACGTCACACATACACTGCGCATGCGCGAACTGAGGCGCTGCCGACCGAGTGGGTATGCCACGTGGTATGAGTCTTTATTTCGTAACTACAGACTACTATAAAAATCCTATATACACACTGTTGTTACTAAAATGGTCACTGAGTCTTACTGTAACTTATATAGCCCGGTGAAAGGTGTAGATACACTAGAACTTGCACAAAAACTCATTATATAGAGAGCTCACACAAAGCGTGTTTACAAACCGAGAGCCTCATTTGGAGCCCCAAGAGAGAGAGAGAGAGAGAGAGAGAGAGAGAGAGAGAGAGAGAGAGAGAGAAAGAGTGAGATATTTAGGTTCTTTATTTCAGAATCTATTTAATGACTGAGGTAAAAGAGTTGAAGTCAGTCAGAGGTGAGATGGGAAGTCAATGAAGAAGCGAGAATCAAAGTGATGAAAATCAAAACAATTATCGAAAGGGAAATGTAGGAATTATTTCGATAAAATCTTCCCCGTCAGGCAAAGGAAAAATGGAAGCCAAATTAATACAGAACTCTTAACCTGCATTTCATAAGGTATTTTTTTTTTTTTTAATATCAGATTGTTTTATTTGGTAAAAAATCACATTCATAGAAATTGACTTCTTAAACATCCATTGCTAAAGGACCCCTCTGGCAAATAGTGTAGCATTCAGAGAGTAGTCATACCCTGGTGAGAGGGGTTTTATTTAGGAAAGGGAGGGGGGGAGTGATGGTTAAATCTCTGCGTGTGTGTGTATCCCTACTACCTAAATCTAAATATGTAAGTGCCATTTTTGACGGGTCATGTACACTATTATTATAAAACATATTCACATAAAGTTGACGGATAATTCTTCTAAATAATTGTCTTCCAAGTTGTGTCTCGAATGTGTTTAGGCGTGAGACCACAACGTCAATCATTGACGAACAATGAAAAGCAAATGGATTTATGGCAATACAATTGCAATAGACGTGCACTGTTGGTATGTCAGTCACCTTCTAAAAGGGTTGTGTGTGTGTGTGTGTGTGTGTGTAGAATCTTTCTCTATTTGTTATTATGTGAGTTAATGATATTAAGGTCATGTATTGGGATTAGAACTGGAATTTAAATGAGAATCAGGATTGGTGTGTGTTCGCCTACCTCCACGCACTAACGAACACACACACACACATAAAACAATACATAGGGCTGGGGGTTAGTAGTAGAGATAATAGGTCTAAGTATAAACACTAAAGCATATTTATGCACGTATAGATATAACTATGCAAAGATGCAAGCTCATAATGATAGACAAACAACAGTTGGGATGACATGCACATTTATTGATGAACGATACACTCCACGGGGATTTCACATATCAAATGAGATGGAGGACCTTGCAATCTTGGTTGAGATTATGCAGGACAGGGCCTCAAGGTGGCAGTTAATTCTCAATTCTTCATCGATAGAGACTGAGTTCGATTCCAGGATGAGGGAGGATGGATTCTACATTGCTTATTTTTCCTTATGATCCATCATTCATGAAATTCAATGGTATTTCTATTCATTATTCATTCTTGTAGTGCTGATAGGAATTAGTATTTGGTAGACATAGAAATGCTTCGTAATTGAGGGATTAAACCCTTCAAAAGATAATTTCTCTCTCTCTCTCTCTCTCTCTCTCTCTCTCTCTCTCTCTCTCTCTCTCTCTCTCTCTCTCTCTCTCTCTCTCAATAAATATGATAAGAAGCGAATAAAATATAATATACAAATCCACTATTCTGTTTGACCAATTACCGAATAAGAATTGCAGTGAGAGTTCAGAAAAAATATTCAAATATTATAACATTCCGTTAATATTTCTTACCTTATCTAATGCCAATGATTTCGTTATGCCAATGACTATTGCCTTTCGGAAATATTATCATAATTAGGGAAACAAAGGAGGTGTTCTCAAAATACTCTCAATCCTTGATCTGTGAACTGAGCTTCATGATTAGGAATTGTTACGATTCCCAAATTCCCAAATTCCAATTTAGTAACATGAAAGAAGTTGTTGATCCTCTCACTCTAACAAAGGAAGTTGAACTTCCATTGCTATTACTTGCGAAAAGGACAGAAAAATTGGGGAAAAATATATAGTAATTGAAGGGAGAGAGAGAGAGAGAGAGAGAGAGAGAGAGAGAGAGAGAGAGAGAGAGAGAGAGAGAGAGAGACTAGATGATTTCATTTGTGTGATGCTTCATAGTTATCAAAATAGGTGTCATTGACTGCAACCAACACAATCGACTAACTACACTTTACATAACTTATAAACGACCTTTCAAACCTCAATAACTAAAGATATTAAGTTGTTGTTTTGCATCCACCGGACATTTAATCATTACAGTCAAAGCTCAGGTTTCATGTTACACATCCAAAGATGAAATTAAAAAATACAGACTAAAATCTATCTATTACTTTTGCCGGGTTTTGTTCTTTTGTGAGAACAGGATTCACAGCTGCTCATCCAGCCATAATATCATTGAAAGCTCATTTACATATACAAAATAAAAGGAGAAAAAAGACTACTTTTCAGTCTTGATTGTAAGTTTCAAAGCTACTTGGAAGAAAAACTATGAAATACTAATGATCGCAAAACACGTTTCCGACAAAGACTTTTCTAAAATGAACTAAAATGAGAAATTCGTTTAATGAATCTGAATAATCGTGAGGTGGAATTAGTTATGTTTTCTTTTCTTGAGAAGAAAAGAGAATGCCGGTAATGGTAGGCTACTCTGGAACCATTGTCCCCCTCTCTCTCTCTCTCTCTCTCTCTCTCTCTCTCTCTCTCTCTCTCTCTCTCTCTCTCTCTCTCTCTCTCAACACCCTTCCTCTTGAGTATTAATCATTGCCTGATACTTCCTCTCAGCCCAGTCACTAATCACAAAACCTCAACTGGGAATAAATTTCCATTATTCATCCATTATATTCATGAATTGGTCCATACATTCTTCATCACATAAAATACGTCAAAATTAATCAAATTTAATCAGGAAAAAATGCTTTAGAGTCAAATCAAATAAATAGATGGAAGCTGGTTACAGCATTACTTGAGAAAACAATACACTAACTATACAATAACAAACATTCTCCTTCGTTGTGATATCCCCATACATTGTTATGTTCAACACCTATTGCTATCAATTTCGTGCACCGAAAAGCTTATGGGTTGACAATAACAGACTGGTCATGAGGGGAGGTCATAATAGAGGGGGACAAAGGGTAAGGTCATATCTGCTTTTCATGTGAGTTGGAACATCTGAAAGAGGGAACCTTTGCCTTAAAGATTAACGACATTTGCAATTCATTGAACTCCGAGAGACTCTTGCTGACTGTGTTGCACTTGGGACCATCTTAGTAACAAGTCAACAGAGCAGACGAAGGAGGGAAATGAAAACACAGAAGAAAAAAAAAAGCAAAGAGTAAAGTAGAAATCTTAATGCTGCGTCGAGAATGAAAAGAGAAAGTGAACCTCATTTCAGGAGTTAACTAAACTTTGCCTGAAAAGATCTCTCTCTCTCTCTCTCTCTCTCTCTCTCTCTCTCTCTCTCTCTCTCTCAACAAAACCTGAGAAGAAAGCATGAGGTAGGAGGATCCCTTTTATAGTTTAAACATGTCTGGATCACCATCATAGTTTGGCAGAAGCCGTGACCACATCATTCCATGGAGCCCTCAGAGCCAAAATCAATTTTCTGTAACTTGAAATGACCTTATTTCAAGAGGCAATAATTAAGAAAAAAAATTAAGCATAGCGAGATATTGTACTAAAATGTAGTATTTTCAACATTGATATTCAAATGTGTCTTTTTCCCGAAAGTGATTTATGATCTCGCTTGAAACTAAGCGAATTTAGTCCAAAAGGTTTAATTGAAATCCTTAGCTAAATATAAATCTTACAAAGGTACCCCTTTGCATCTTAGTGCAATGAAAAGTTAGGTTTTGGTACAAAGGAAATGGCTTAAGCATTCTAATAAGCCGGGCAATTATCATAACAAGTAAACTGCCTGTTAGACTCGTTCAGTTTCCGGCCTTTAGTGTGATAGGAGTGTTGAAGAAAAGCTTCGAAATTTGTAATGCGAGGAAAATACCTTTGTGGGCAAAGGTTAGAGAGAAAATAGCAATGAATCCAAAACTAGGAAGATTATAAGCCAAATACCCTAATGATAGTCATAGTTCAGTACCAAATGAATGATACTAGTTTTACATGTCTCTTTTGTGGATGTATTGAAAATAATATGCACATATTTTATTTTTGTCCCTCGTCAAAAAACATTCTGATTTGGTTAAAGTCAATACTAAATAGCTGTTGTAAAATTGAAACAGATAGTTTACTAAGAATTATTAAGTTTGATTTTAAGACACCATCGAAGAAAGACGAAAACACTGCAATGGTGTTACTATCAGATTTTGTAGCAGGAGTGTGGTTGGGTCGATCTTTGGGTCTTTTGGCAGTTGACCCAAACATAATAACTTATATAGTGAATAAAATGTCAAAAACCAAGTTTATATTGAGTAAAGTTTATGTGAATAAATTAGACGAACTCTTTACCAAAGATTATGTACTTAATGCTATTGTAAAATAAAGAATAAAAAGAAATATAAGTTACTCTATAGGATATAAGGCTTACTTACTTTGTTATTTGTAAAGGATGTAATTTATTATTATTTTATATTGTATATATGAAGTCACTGTATTGATCTTTTTGTAAAATTTAATAATAAAAAGATAAAAAAAAAGTTTTACATAGACAACATTTTTTTTTCTATTTGATGGCTGCTTTTCCGGTCCCATACAGCAGAGGAACCCCACACTCTCCACTGTCGTTTTACCTTTTGCGTTCAGAATGTTTAACGTTTCATATCACGTATTGTTCATTTACTGTTAAATCGTCACTGTCAAAAGACTCCTGAAATAAGAAAGTCTTCAGTTTCCTCTTGAAAGCCTTAATGTCTTCAATCATTCGATCATACTTTTTAAATATATGTAGACTTAGCAAAGGCTGGTGCATCCTACATTATACAGAAGATTTGTAGGCTACTATGAAGTATAATTTAGTTTACCAATGCTATGATGAAAAACTCTAGTTTGCTATTCATGCAATGTTCATTCGCTTAATTAAAAGACGGTTTCGGGACAAGCCTTCCTAACGATCGAATGCCCAAAAGTTTCTTGTTTAGTGTTATTCAAAGGAGATGTTGAAGAGCAACGTTATCATCTATTCTCTTATTAACTCACAAATAAAGACATAAGCGTCATTTAGGCCAAGAGTTAAACCCTCATAGTATACATATTTTGCAAGAGTCTTTGTAGGCTGATCATTTTGGAATAGGAATCTTATAATGAGCTCAGTAGGAGGTGATCATGAGGTCGTCCGCCTTCTCAAACACAACTCTCTCTCTCTCTATTGATCCCAGGGTCTCATTGTGACAACTGCTTACAATAAATCAAGACACAAACGCACTCACAGACATATATATATATATATATATATATATATATATATATATATATATATATATATATATATATATATATATATATATATATATATATATATATATATATACATTACGTATGAAGAAATATATTTTATATATATTATATATGTATGCCATGTAGCAGGTTGACCATGGCACCAGCCACCCATTGAGATACTACCACTTGAGAGTCATGGAGTCCTTTGACTGGCCAGTCAGTACTTCATTGGATCCTTCTCTCTGATAACGGTTCATTTTTTCCTTTGCCTGCACACTCACACAAACACACACACCGAATAGTCTAGCCTATTCTTTACATTTTCTCCTCTGCCCTCATACACCTGACAACACTGAGATTACCACACAATTCTTCTTCACCCAAGGGGTTAACTACATCACCGTAATTTTCCAGTGGTGACTTTCCTCTTGGTAAGGGTAGAAGAGACTCTTTAGATATGGTAAGCAGCTCTTCTAGGAGGACCTTCCAAAATCAAACCATTGTTCTCTAGTCTTAAGTAGTGCCATAGCCTCTGTACCATTTTAATGTTGTGACTTCTTAAAATATTCTAATCTTACTTGTTTCCTTTCCTCACTTGGCTATTTTCCTTGTTGGAGCCCCTGAGCTTATAGCATCCTGCTTTCCCAACTAGGGTTGTAGTTTAGCAAGCAATGATAATGATAAGAATAGACTATGAAGGGGACAACACAAGGTACTAAGGAGAGAGAGAGAGAGAGAGAGAGAGAGAGAGAGAGAGAGAGAGAGAGAGAGAGAGTATTTGTAAGTATATCCATTCAAAAGCCTGTTTCAAAAGTCTTTTCCGTTTCCTATTCAACCAAGTTCTGTATCCATCACTTTGGCAAACAAAACAAAGAAATTTTGGTAATTATATTGAATAATGTGGAAATAAAATAGTTTTTCTCTTAATATGTTTATCACATTTTCTTGGGACATTTCCCTCCTTTTGTTGTTGTTGAATGAATAAGTGGTACTTAAGTGAGGTCATGAATACTGTCATTGCTCTCATTTGTCTCCTCCTCTTTCAGCTTCCTTTTCTTTTTACTTCCTTCCTTTTATCTCCTTCCTTCTTTCTTCTGGAGAACTGGCACCCTGAGGAGAGAAACAAATGAAATAATACAGATCTAATGACGCAATATTTCAGAGAGAGAGAGAGAGAGAGAGAGAGAGAGAGAGAGAGAGAGAGAGAGAGAGAGAGAGAGAGAGAGAGGTTTATCATTAAGATGAATATAAATAAAATTACTGACTATAGCCTGCTCTCTTTCAAGAGGCGAGGAGAATACATGTAAAGACTAATACTATTTGGCTTCACGTAAGAAACACAAGGTTCGGTTACACCATCGTCCAGCCCGGGCTCATTAAGGGTGCCTTTATCCAATCATCGGACAGATATGATCCTTATAGTCTCTACCTTTCCTGTATCTTTTATTTTTCTTTCATTATGGTATATGTGCATGAACAACAACAACAAAAACAACACCAATCACAAGAATAAACCGCAATGCAGACTTAAACACAAATTCTTTATCTATAATGTTTCTTGTGTTTCTGCAAATCAAAGTTTGTAAAAGATGACTT
Organism: Palaemon carinicauda; assembly: GCF_036898095.1. Classification (NCBI taxonomy): domain Eukaryota; kingdom Metazoa; phylum Arthropoda; class Malacostraca; order Decapoda; family Palaemonidae; genus Palaemon; species Palaemon carinicauda. The sequence goes on from NC_090749.1 coordinate 8,537,890, forward strand.
TGAACAGTTTTTCGGCAAATTTCCCTTGACAGATATTTGCTTAATAGTGCTTTTAGAACCGTTCAGTAATATACATCTCAAAACACTTAGCTATGAAGAAGGAACTACGTTGAGAGAGAGAGAGAGAGAGAGAGAGAGAGAGAGAGAGAGAGAGAGAGAGAGAGAGAGAGAGAGAGAGATAGAGAGAGTTTGATTTCATCAAACCCTCTCTCTCCTTCTCCTGTGATACAAACCAGAAGATGCTTACTTATTTTGATAAAAAAAAATCTTAATCTGTCTTCAGTCAGTCCTTTTCTATCCTACCCAATACAAACTTACGACAGAAGTCAAATTTGTCTAGATGAAACATATAAAAATAAATCACAGATCTTTGGCTAGATTTATTAAAGACAACCGTAAGATTTGAAAATATTTCATGGTAAGAAATTAAAAGTTTCTAGGTATGAATGCGTTAATAGAGCTTACTTCATCCATGCTCTCTCTCTCTCTCTCTCTCTCTCTCTCTCTCTCTCTCTCTCGCTATACCAGTACCTTCCTTGACTTCTTGCTTCCTGGTCCTGCAAAACGAAAACAATAAGAATAAAGATTGATGAAAGAAGACAAGAGAAAGACTGTACAGTTTTCATTACAAGAAATATCATCAACGAGTGTCATTGTGACTCTCTCTCTGAATCCAGCCTTCATTGCATGTGACTCAAAAGCAGGAAGAGAGCAACTGAGTAACCTTATTACAGAACACCGGCTTATATATACATCAATTTTGGGCAAGATGGCCATAACGTATATCAGGCTGTTTCCTGTTCAATCGACAACCAGTTCTGTTAACAGTTAACGGGAGGAAAATCAGACATGTTTATTCAGGTCCCTGTCAGTGCGAGGGGAGAGTGAAGCTACAAAGCATAATATATACAAAAAACGAAAAAAAATATCGTTCCTATGTACGATGGTGTGACACACGGTTGGTACATGGCTCCCTCCCCCTAAAAATGACATACTGTACATTTCTTTGCGGCAGCCCCGAATCTGGAGTGGTAGTTGCAAAACTGCGGCCGAATGGCGGCAACAAGTGGCTGTAGAAGTCGTTGGTTGGGGCACGAGCGAGTGGTGGATGATGGGTGGTTTGTGACCTCTCCGGCTTGTCACGGGGTAGGCGTGTGTGTCCTATGGCATTCATAGGCGTGTGTGTCCTACGGCATTCATAGGCGTGTGTGTCCTACGGCAATCATAGGCGTGTGTGTCCTATGGCATTCATAGGTGTGTGTGTACTACGGCAATCATTGGCGTGTGTGTCCTACGGCATTCATAGGCGTATGTGTCCAATGGCATTCAAGTCAGCTTCGGTTGACGTTGAATAGGTGTCCTCTTTGTCTGGAGTGGAGGTGTTGATGGAGGTCTTGAAGGTCATGAGGTGGCTCTCCATGAGGGCGCCGGCTTTGGTCATTAAGTCCTTTATGGGTAAACTATTGACATCGGGTATGGCAGCGCGTACAGGTTCGGGTAAACGGTAGGTTCACCTCACAAGGAGAGCCGTCTGCAGCAGGTTGCAGGTGAGCGATACTGATCATTCCCCTGAGGGCGAGCGAAACCCTTTGGTCCCCAAACGGTTGTTGAGAGAGCTGAAAAAGATTTGCTAAACAGGCGGCTGGAGATGGCGAGTATTGCTGCAAAATGTATGTTTTGAGGGCGTCATAGTGACAGTGAGGGGGTGGAAGGCGGGAAAAGCGGGTCACTCCGGGTACACCAATGTGACGGGATGAGAAAAGTTTGTGACTCAAAAGCAGGATGAAAGCAACTGAGTAACTTTATTACACAACATCAGGTTATATATACATCAATTTTGGGCAAAAAGGCCATAATATATAAAAAGCTGTTTCTTGTTCAACCAACAACCGGTTCTGCTAGCAGTTAATGGTGAGAAAAACAGACAGGTTTATTCCAGTCCCTGTCAGTGCGAGGGGAGAGGGAAGATACCAAACATAATATATATATATATATATATATATATATATATATATATATATATATATATATATATATATATATATATATATATATATATATATAAATGTTGTTACTATGTACGATCGTGTGACACACGGTTTATACAAGCGGGACTCAAACCCTAGTCTACTGGATTGCTAGGCAGGGACTTTTTCAATAGACCACCATGACCCCAACGAGAAAATAACATCTCTGGTACTGTGGGCTGTTAGAACCATCAAATATATATGATTTTTGGGTTCAGGCCATGTCGTCCTGATGGAAGTTCTTATTAGGTAGCTTTCTAGGGTATATTTGACTAGAGTGATATTCCCAGAGAATTTTACCTTAAGGTATCCAGAATTCTAACTCCTGGAGCGAATATCCCTGAATAATCTTATAGGGATATCACATTATATCAGAGGACGTATTCTTGACACGTCGCATAGCTATCTTCACCCCGAACAGTATTAATGCTTCGAGGGGGTATAGTGAATCTGAAACGAGAATGAAAAGTGAGCCGCTCATAAGGCATCTCTCCTATTCCGTTTCCAGTGTGTATCTGATGAAGGCGGTAGCGCCCTCTTTATTCCTTTTTGTGTAGCTCTACTACTCGGTGTTTACCCTTGTGTTCTCTCATTATTTTGGATTTAATTCAAGATTTTGATGACTTCTCCAGCCCCTTCTGCCTCTAGGAAGTTGAGTATTATCTTTACTGTGTAAAATTGTAAGCTCTTGTCGTTTTGAATTAAATCAAAAGTGATTTTAACGTAAACAAGAGCTGTTGTCTACCGAAGGCATTCTGGATGCTGTCGCTCGCTCTTATGGGTCATTTAGTTTGCTGGAGCGACGTTCCCTGTTTGTTACGCTTTAATAATTTAGCTATTTAGCTCCTCTAAGAATGCTTATATTATAGTGTCAGTTTTTAGTTCGGTGATTTCGACACGAGTCGAGGTACCGATCTTGCCCTTCGCGAGGCTTCGTAGCCTAGACGTCTGGCACTAGTACTTTCATGTATGATATAAGTTTTTCCGAGTGTTATATTATTGAAACTATAGGCAAATATTTTATACATGTAAGATATTGTTGAATATTTTTTCCAAGATTGTAGGCCTATACGAGAGAGTTTCGGTGATTTAGGTAATCAATTCTCATCTTACCTAGTCTAGTATTTTAGGTACAGTAGTACTGTATACTTTCGCACATCCCGGATTGTTCTTTTCTCCTCTGGAGTCCAATTACAATCCCTCTCTCCTTCTGTAATCCTTCGGCTTAATCCTAGTGGTTCTATCTGTATAATAATTCAGGTATAACTATTCTAAGATATGTCTGTCCTGACCTGATAACCAGAGTGACTGGTTTTTTGGGTTAGGAGAGAACATCAGAGTTTCCAGTCTGTGGTCTGCTTCTTCCTAGCATAGAGAATGAGTCTTCTTTGCTAGGTTAGGGGCAGACACAGAAAGCTTTGCTTCCCTAGTCCATGTTGGAAGGATTCTGTAAGATATGATTCCTTCCTCTAGTGGCTTAGCAGACTGTCCTCTGTTGTTTCTCTCGGGCTGGAGAATGAGTTTTCTCTGTTGCCGGGTGAAATAACTTCACCTAACTTTGTTCTGGTTGGGAGGAGGATAGCATGTATTGCCAATCTTCCTCCCTAATAGACAACTCTTGGTTAGGATGAGCTTCTCTAACAGCTGAGTGTGTCTCCTGCTAGAACAAAGTCTATAGGACCCTTATCCCTTCCCCACCTCTCTTTCTTTTATTTTCTTTCGGCCGCTGTACCTAGTATAGGTTAGGATGGAAGACAGGCTCAGCTCTCTGCCGGCTGGCACTACGTGTTGGCCGGCAGAGACCCATTATTCTTTGAAGAGGGAACCCCAGACCTTCCTTGGTCTCCCTTCCATGTCTGCCGGTAGAGCCCGGCAGGCTATGGATTCTTTTGAAGCGCAAATGCTACGTTCTCCCCTTCCATAAGTTCACTCTTTCTGGATGGAAGGTCGTATGGCAATGCCGCCTTATAACCTTATATTCATACTGTTTCTCTGACTATTGTGTTGCACCCCTAACCCGGCTGCCGGCTTAACAGCCGACAGCCGGGCAGGTGGAGGTTCTCTGGTTTTTGGCTACTGTCAGCGGGCTTGGGTTTTATTACATTTGCCTGCCGGCAGTGAAAACACAGCCCGAATATGCTGGCCACTACAATTAGCGGCCGGCAGCCGGGTATTAGTGTTTTCAGCCGTCGGCTGGCAATGATTGCCGGCCGGCACACAGTCACGAATCAGTGGGCTGCCGCCTATTTGTTAAAGATAGTATATCTATGAACTATACAGGGGTAGATGCCGGCCGGCATGTGCAGGCGCACGCCGACACGTATTGGCGCGTGCTGGCTGGCACAACAGCATGAGATGTACAGTAGTTGCTGTATTCGTAGTGTAGTACACACTGCATTAGCAGAAACTGCTGTACAGAGCTTGTGGTAACACTAAAGTTTTGTACAGAGCTTGTGATAACACTAAAGTTCTTCATCATACTTAATGTTATCTTGTACAGCTTTTTGTTGAGACCGTACAATATATAGAAAGTAAGTTCTTTCTGTATTCTTTCTATCCCGTATATTAAAACTTTATCTCAAGGTGTGAACTACACCTTAAATTTCAGTTTAGGAAATTACATAAGGTATTTTAGATTAGAATTAACCTTAGTTTTAATATCTTGGGAGGTTTCAGCAATTGACTGGACAGGAAATACAAGTATGTGTCTTTCCTTCTTTTATAGCTTTTCTGTAAAGCTAAATGTCCCAATATAAGTGAAAACCTTCACTTGATTCTCATGGATTTTTCTTCTCTTTACAAGAGGACCATCCGAAGTGCGGGAGTGTGTTCTGTAATGTCCGCAGTAAGAACTTCTCTGGACATCACTATTGCAGGAGGCATGCAGCATGCGCATCCTCCAGAGGTGATCTCCGCTATTGGGACCCTCAGGTCTGTATAGTTTGTTCTAACCTGATTACCGAGGCTTTTGACGACCCCAAGTCAACAGAGTCAAGGGATGCTGCCAGGGAAACGTTATGATCCTGGGTGAGGGGTCTTCAGAAAAACACCTCAGGTCCCTACCTTCCAAATGAGAAGATGAGGGCCTATCTTTTCCCTAAAGCATCGGCTGATGCAATCATCCCCCAGCCTCAGGTGGAGATACCAACTGCCCAGAATCCGGTAGATTCTGAAGTCTCAGCCGCCCTTCAAGACATCCAATTGGACGATAGGATGTTGGAGGTGTCGGATTCTACTGAGAAGGACCTTCAAGGGGAAGGTCAGGAGGAGGAGCTGTTCCAGGCTCCTCAAGTAGAAGAGGAAGAAATCGACGAAGTGTCGGTTACATCGGTTCCGGACCCAGAACCTATTCTGTCTACATCATCTGCTATCCCAGATGAACTAGGAAGGACTCTTTCTTCCATTGTTGAGATGATCCAACAAATTCAAAGGAAGAATGATGAGAAGGAAGCTGCAATAAAACTGGAGATATGTAGACTTGCAGCATCACGTGGGCCCCAGAAGCAGCTCAGTGTGAAGGATCTTCTTTTGTGCTCGGATACCAATCCTTGGAGGTATGCCGAACACATGCCAATGACAACCGGGAAGATCGTGATCTCAGAAAAGTTGGGAGCAATTCCCCTGGAAGAAGTGGAATTTTGGCCCAACAAAGATTCTTATCCGGACTGCTATGTCCGTCTTAGGAAAGAGCCAGCCTCAAAGAAGGAGACGGAGCCGAAGGAGGTCATAGTTTTTGACCATAGTAAAGCTCAGACGTTACTAGCGAGCTCGATGAAAGAGAGGGGCTTCACTAACTCAAAGGTGCCCGCCTTGAGTAAGAAGCTTCCCTCCTTTGTGGCCTCTCCTACCAGAGCCTTTCCCTTCTTGGAAAAGGGATATAAGGCAGCCTTAAAGGCGGTGGAGGCAGGGAAACCATGCCCCTCCTTGGAGGAATGCAAGCCGTTATCTCTGACCTTGCCCTTGGACCAAGAAGACTGGAAGGACGTACACCTTACCTTCTCAGTCGGAAAGCTGGACGCTGATATTGCTGATATCCAGTTCGGTGAGGCACTTCCAAAACTGTCGGGTTCTCTTGCGTAGAGAGCAAGAGACAAAGAACAGACTTGCGGCATCGATGTCGTTGCAAACGACACTAGAAACGAAGGCAAGTGACCCCAAGATCCAGGAAATGTTCATGGTTGTGGCCAAAACCCATCTGGCCACAGTTATGAAGGATCTCTATAGCTTAATTAAAGCTAGGAGGGCCTGTAGAGAGTTCGTGTTCGCCTCGGCTACGGTGAGGCACCAACCGAGGAAACTGATCTCCTCTCATATTTGGGGTAAAGACCTCTTTCCCAATGAAGTGGTTAAAGAAGTAGTAGACAAGGCTGCCAAAGAGAATGTGAACCTTCTCAAAAAATGGGGCTTAGATCTCAAGAGAAAATATTCTCCGGATGAGGGTCCCCAACCCAAGAGGAAGACAAAAAGGCCTAGGCCATCCTCTCAGCCGGCTAAACCCTACCGACAGTAACAACAACAACTTCCTGTGACCGCGGTGCCTCAGATAGTGGCACAACCTCCAACCACGTACCAGCTGGTACCTCAACAAGTGGCGACACAGGCGCCAGTTTTTATCCCAGCCTTCGAAAGGCAGACTTCTTCCTTTCGTACGAGAGCTAGAGGAACAGCCAGCGGTTCTTCTAGATGCCCTTCAAGAGGAAGGGGATACAGGGGAGGACGCGGTCAAGGAGGCAAGGCCTCAGGTCCACAACAGCAGAAGTAAGATACTTCCAGTAGTAGGGAGACTACAGCTATTTAGGGATCGCTGGACCTTCGATCCCTGGGCCCACAGCCTAATAAAAAATGGACTAGGTTGGAGCTGGAGCAGTCCTCCACCTCAATTTCCTCAATTCTTCCAACACTCATCCCCCATTCCGGAAAGTTAAGTCCTTCTTTGTTACAAAGAAGGACTCAGAAAAACTCAGAGTTATTCTAGACTTGTCGCCACTAAACAAGTTCATAGTGAACTACAAGTTCAGAATACTCACGCTTCAGCACATAAGGACCCTACTGCCCAGAAGGGCATATACTGTCTCTATAGACTTGTCTGACGCTTATTGGCACGTCCTAATTAATCTTCACCTCTCCTCCTACCTAGGCTTCAAGTTATATAGAAAACTTTACGCCTTCAGAGCCATGCCTTTCGGGCTAAACATAGCCCCAAGGATTTTCACGAAGCTCGCGAATGCAGCTGTCCATCAATTACGCCTAAAGCGGTTCTTCTAGATGCCCTTCAAGAGGAAGGGGATACAGGGGAGGACGCGGTCAAGGAGGCAAGGCCTCAGGTCCACAACAGCAGAAGTAAGATACTTCCAGTAGTAGGGAGACTACAGCTATTTAGGGATCGCTGGACCTTCGATCCCTGGGCCCACAGCCTAATAAAAAATGGACTAGGTTGGAGCTGGAGCAGTCCTCCACCTCAATTTCCTCAATTCTTCCAACACTCATCCCCCATTCCGGAAAGTTAAGTCCTTCTTTGTTACAAAGAAGGGCTCAGAAAAACTCAGAGTTATTCTAGACTTGTCGCCACTAAACAAGTTCATAGTGAACTACAAGTTCAGAATACTCACGCTTCAGCACATAAGGACCCTACTGCCCAGAAGGGCATATACTGTCTCTATAGACTTGTCTGACGCTTATTGGCACGTCCTAATTAATCTTCACCTCTCCTCCTACCTAGGCTTCAAGTTATATAGAAAACTTTACGCCTTCAGAGCCATGCCTTTCGGGCTAAACATAGCCCCAAGGATTTTCACGAAGCTCGCGAATGCAGCTGTCCATCAATTACGCCTAAAGGGGGTCCAAGTAGTAGCCTACTTGGACGACTGGCTGGTGAGGGTAGTATCCAGGACAGAATGCATGCAAGCTTCTAAGATAGTGATCCAGTTCCTGGAACATCTGGGATTCAAGATCAACATCAAAACGTCTCGTCTTTCTCCAGCTCAAAAATATCAGTGGCTGGGAATCCACTGGAATTTGGAGTCACATCGGCTTTCCATTCCTAGTAAGAAGAGGAAAGAAATAGCAGGATCTGTCAAGAGACTATTGAAATCCAAACGGATATCAAGATGCGAACAGGAGAGAGTGCTGGGCTCTCTACAGTTTGCTTCGATAACAAATCCAGTGCTAAGAGCACAGCTTAAGGATGCAACAGGAGTCTGGAGAAAATATGCATCAAACACACGAAGAGATCTAATAAGACCACTAGCGACTCGACTGCGAACGCTTCTCAAGCAGTGGTCCAATGCCAAGCAATTGATGAAATCAATACTTCATCAACCTCCTCCCACATCAGTAACTATCCACACAGACGCTTCAAAGGAAGGCTGGGGAGGCCACTCTCATCAGATGAGAGTCCAAGGAGCTTGGTCCAATCTTTTCAAGTCATTTCACATCAAATTTCTAGAAGCCATGGCAGTACTTCTTACACTGAAGTAAGTTTCTCCTCGCCACTCGACCCACATAAGACTGGTTCTAGACAGCGAGGTGGTAGTGAGATGCCTGAATCAACAAGGGTCGAAATCACCTCAAATCAACCAAGTGATATTGGCCATATTCCGTTTGGCGGAAAGGGAGAAATGGCACCTGTCAGCAGTTCACATTCAAGGGTTCAGCAATGTGACAGCGGACGCTCTATCTAGGTTTACACCTATAGAGTCAGAATGGTCCCTAGAGGCAGGATCGTTCTCCTTCATCTCGAGTCAAGTCCCAGAGCTGCAGATAGACCTCTTTGCAATGAAAGACAACAAGAAAATAGATCGTTACGTGTCCCCTTACGAGGATCCATCAGCGGAGGCAGTGGACGCTATGTCCCTGGACTGGAACAGATGATCCAGTATATATCTGTTCCCTCCACACAACCTCCTTTTGAAGGCCCTCGACAAACTGAGATCCTTCAAAGGGAAAGCAGCAATAGTGGCCTACAAGTGGCCAAATAGCATGTGGTTCCCTCTGGCATTGGAACTACGACTAAAATTCGTACCGCTACCGGATCCATCCCTGTCTCAGCGAGTAGAGAAGTCAACTGTCTTCGCTCCATCACAGAAAACATGGAACCTACATCTCATGATTTTCTCTCCTTAACGATGAGAAAAAGATTCGGTGTTTAAAAGTCAGTTTAGACATTTGGAGGAAACCAGAAGACATTATGAGGCTTCAGGGAAGAAATAGCTATCCTATGTCAAGGCGAAGAAACCAAAAGAAATCCCGACTGATTCCTATTTATCATTCTTCATTCACCTTCATGAGCAAGGTTTAGCAGCCAACACAATTCTATTGTTCAAGCGTGCCTTGACAAGTCAGATACCATATGCCTTACAGGTCGACCTTTCTAACGACGTTCTTAATGAACTAGCCCTTCAACGCTTCCAAAGACCCCTTGCTTGGTCATTAGATATGTTTCCTCATTGTAAATAAATAATGAATAATGAGGAATGTGCTTAGAAGGTTTTGAATTTAAGTCATATTTCTGTTTGTACTCGCTTTGGGGGCCAGAGTTAGTGAAATAGTGGCTCTCTCTAGAGAGGAAGGCCACGTCCAGTTCTTGGAGAGAGAACTGAATCTATTTCCAGACCTAACGTTTCTTACCAGGAACAAGGTACCCACCAACAGGTGGGGTCCCTAGAGAATCTGCCCTCTGAAGGAAGATGCATCTCTATGTACAGTGGAGTGCCTAAAGGTCTATCTTCATAGAACTTCAGACTTTATGGGAGGACAGATGTTCAGAAGAAAAACCCTGGGTTCAAAGTTATCTATAACTAAGGGCGAAGTTCACCCGTGTTATTCGCAGAACGGATCCAGACAGTACACCCGTTAGTCATGATCCGAGGAAAGTTGCCTCTTCCATAAAATTTCTTTAATTATATGGACTTTGAACATCCTTGTTTGCACACCGGCTGGTAGGCATCCAAGGCGTTCTTTATGCACTATGCGAAGCAAGTGGATCAACTTATGAGATCTGTAGTAGCAGCAGGTAGAATTCTTTAACCTTCTGTTTTAAGTCTGCGAGGAACAGTGTAATTAATTTGGGACGATTAATTAAGAGGGTGCGCGTGTAGTCACTATTTGTTACCAAACGCTGTGCGATAGGCCACGAAAGTGTTATTACGAACTGTTCCATTGACGTCGGTAATCTATAGCATAATACGGACACTTGTGCCAAACGTTTTTTACGCTAGTGTATATAAACAGTATACAGACTATATCATTATTATTAATAATTCAATTGAAGTGGCAAATCGGTTTCCTAGTAGATGAAACAATATTTCCTGTTGAATGTTTTTCTTTATGCTTTAACGCATATCATCCATATTTTATAAATTTTATAAATGTTGATCTGATATGTACGTTTATTAAATTTTAATAAACTAGTTCATAGTCTTATTCGCCCACACTCATTTTATTAGAAATGTACTGAGCATTAGGAATAAAATATGGATATTTTTATCATGATATGTCTTTCAAGACTGTTCCCTGATTTAAGCAAAATTCCACTCACTCTAATCCTTCCTTGGAAGGGTTGACGGGGTACCCTAACGGGTTGGTGGCAATAAGGCCAAATTTGTTCTTATGCGGATACAACCATTATCCAATAGTTGATAAGAGTAGTCACATTGGGGGAGGTGTCACAAATTCATACTGGCATTGGTGACGCTTATACAAACTTTGGTTTATATTGTATAGGGCGAGACCACTATACAAGCTTGTCATTTTGTCATCCATAAATTTTATGTACTCCTCGAGACTTTTTCCAGAATCTAATACGACTCTTCCCTGTAGGGGGCAGGAAGCACTAACATAGTTCATGCTTAGATGGAATGATGTATGACGGTAACATCATAGGTCTCTAGGTGTAGAGGGACCAGGAAGATACTTTCTTGAGAGTACGGCACTGATTGAGAATCCACAGATACAGTAATGCTCTGGTAAACTTCCATCAGGACGACATGGCCTGAGCCCAAAAAACAGATTTTGAGCGAAGCGAAAAATCTATTTTTGGGTGAGGTAGCCATGTCGTCCTGATGGACCCGCCTTTCCTTTTATTGTAAAAGGGCCTGTTGACCCCTCCCTATAATACAGTATCTGTAACACCTTGTGTATCGCTACAAGGAATAAAGAGGGCACTACCGCCTTCATCAGATACACACTGGAAACGGAATAGGAGAGATGCCTTATGAGCAGCTCTCTTTTCATTTTCGTTTCAGATTCTTATCACTATACCCCCTCGAAGAGTTAATACTGTTCGGGGTGAAGATAGCTATGTGACGTGTCAAGAATACGTCCTCTGATATTTTGCGATATCCTTGTGAGATTATTTAGGGATATTCGCTCCAGGAGTTAGAATTTTGGATACCTTAAAGTAAAATTCCCTGGGAATATCACTCTAGTCAAATATACCCTAGAAAGCTACCTAAAAGGAACTTCCATCAGGACGACATGGCTACCTCACCCAAAAATAGTTTTTTCGCTTCGCTCAAAATCCGCTTTTACGTTTGTTTGAATAGAAAATTTTGCAAATCACAGAAGAATTGAGCAATTGAAGATAATGGAACATAAAAACTAAAATAATCATAAAATGGGCGAAACAATGAAAGAGAAACATCATTAAAGAAATGAAAGTATAAACAAGTAACTATTAGCAACAGCCGTAAATATAAACATTCAATGTCAACTTTGTTTTTAAAGATAACAAAAGTAAAATTGATGTGATTAAACCATAGAAATGTTATCTGTATGTTAAAAGGAATAAATAAATTATCACAGCAGAGGTCAACAACATAAAGGTATGTGTGATTGCAAATAATAATACCAATTCCCTAATATTGCAAGAGGGTCTGCCCCTCTCTTTTATTCTTTTCCTGTACTTCTCTTTCTCCCTATTTCCTTAATCTTTCCAATCCCGAGTACCTGCCTTTGAGCTATAAACTGGATTGTATATAGGGGTACTCTTCCTTTCCCCATATTTCCCACTTCCCTATTATTATTATTATTATTATTATTATTATTATTATTATTATTATTATTATTATTAAAGGTATGTGGTCAAATATTTTATTTGATACCAATAGAACAGACATATAGACTGGATTTTTTTTTGTGGGGAGGACGGATGATCTCTTGGGAAAAAGGTTATACCATAATAAACATCGTGTTTCCTGAGAGGTTTCCTAAGAGGTTTCCTCTCTCTCTCTCTCTCTCTCTCTCTCTCTCTCTCTCTCTCTCTCTCTCTCTCTCTCTCTCTCTCTCTCTCTCTCTGTTTTTTCCTTCGTTCATAAACCCTTGTTTCCAATGACATAATTCAAAATCTTGACTGGTTGATATCGTTATAGCTCAAAACAACCATTGGTTTAAAACTCTGAAATAATACATACTTATTTGGTTCTTGTTTTTGCTTTTATCTTAGGTGATAAGGGCATTGAGGGTGGGGGGGGGGGGGGCGGGCGGCATTTCAAGGAATAACCTGGTAATGAAATGATTACTCATGTTTTAATTGTACTCATATCAACCAACAATTATTCTTATGCTTGCGTCAAAGGACCAACTGTTTTGAAATGAATTTATTCTTGTGTGAATGTATAACTATGGAGGAAATGACTTTATACATGATTGTTCCAGGAAATATCATATATGCTTGTAACCTCAAAGCCAAAGCACAGTCCTTCAAATACAAGGCAGCCGTGTTTAACCCAAACATATGGGAAAAACATTTTAATAGAAGTAGCAGCTTCAGAAATACAGCTTAGCATTGCATTTGTTATTTCATTCTCTCTCTCTCTCTCTCTCTCTCTCTCTCTCTCTCTCCCTCTCTCTCTCTCTCTCTCTCTCTCTCTCTCTCTCTCTCTCTCTCTCCTTAATAGTTCTATATTCCTTATACGTTTTCTTTTGTATAATCCTATGTTGGACAAATAACAATGACATGTCTGAGAAAAAAAAAAAAAAACAGAGGAAATAAGTCTGACTCTCCTTCGAAGGACATCTGGACTCCAAAAACCAACAAATCGAATTGTTTGAAGGTCAATACATTTGGGGAGGGGAAATTCAATTGCAAACCTCTTTCCAAATAAGAATTTCCCAGTAGACACAAATGGACTTCAATTTAGGTCGTATCTTCGAATGAATTCTGTTGTTGGTACTGGTTCTCTTTTTAAAAAGAGAGATATAGCAATAATAACGAGACACTTTCGTTGCCAAAAAGTTAGCCTACTATTCTTGAAGCTGTGAATATTAACTCGGAAAGAGGGTACCATATGTGTTTGCGTATGTATGTGTTTTAGAGAGAGAGAGAGAGAGAGAGAGAGAGAGAGAGAGAGAGAGAGAGAGAGAGAGAGAGAGACCTACAAAAATATAAAAATGATCTTTGAAATGTGAGTTTCTTCTCAACACCTACATGATAAACATCCCGAGAAGATGAGAGAGAGAGAGAGAGAGAGAGAGAGAGAGAGATCGGGGATCATATTTACTCTGTGGTGTTTGATTACCGAGTGTCATTTTCCATTACTTCGTTGAGGGGATGGGGTTGCGAGGCTCATACCCATAACTGTAAGAATGATTTGGATATTTTGTATGAGAGACTTCTGTGCCAACCGTGTGTCACTCAATTGTACATAATTCTTTTTGTATATAATATGCTTGTATCTTCGCTCTTCCTTCGCACTCAAACGATCATGAAAATTCATGTCTGCTGTTTTGCTCTGAACATTGTCTGTCTCTCGAACATGTTATGTCCTGTTGCCTTGAGGTTTTGTATATAAAGAAGAGTGTTCCTTAATATATAACTCAGTCGTTTCCAATCTGCCTTTGAGTTCACACTCCTTACTCGGCGCCGTCACATTGGTGACCCCGGAGTGACTCGCTCCTCCCGCCTCCCCATCCCCCCTACACCTCTCACCGTTACTATGACGCCGTCAACGCATACCTTCTGCAGCAGTACTCGCCGTCGCCAGCCGCCCGTATAACAACGCCTTTTCAGCTCTCTCAACAACCGTTGGGGGACCAAAGGGCTTCGCTCACCCTCGGGAAAATGACCAGTATCACTCGCCTGCAACCTGCCGCAAACGGCTCTCCTCGTGATGTGAACCCACTTCATGACTTTCAAACCTCCACCAACGCCTCCACTCGTGACGAAGAGGACATTTATTCAACTTCAACCGAAGCTGACGTGAATGCCGTAGGACACGCCTATGAATGCAGTAGGACACACGCCTATGAATGTCGTAGGACACACTCGCCTATGAATGCCGTAGGACATGGAATGCCGTAGGACACACACGCCTATGAATGCCGTAGGACACACTCGCCTACCCCGTGACGAGCCGGAGCGGCAACAGCCACCCTTCATCCACCACTCGCTCGCACCCCAACCAATGACTTCTACAGCCACTCACTGTCGCTAATCGGCGCAGTTTCTACTACTACCTCTCCAGATTCAGGGCACCTATTCAACATGTTCAGTATGTCATTTTTAGAGGGGGAGCCATGTACCAACCGTGTGTCACACAATTGTACATAAATCTTTTTGTATATAATATGCTTGTATCTTTGCTCTTCCCTCGCACTCAAACGAACATGAAAATTCATGTCTGCTGTTTTGCTCTGAACATTGTCTGTCTCTCGAACATGTTATGTCCTGTTGCCTTGAGGTTTTGTATATAAAGAAGAGTGTTCCTTAATATATAACTCAGTCGTTTCCAATCTGCCTTTGAGTTCACACTCCTTACTCGGCGCCGTCACACTTCCTGGGCGTTAATCAAAGGTGACCCTACATCGAGGCAACAATGAAAGTTTAGTATAAAACAAATTAAAAGTCAAAGAAAAGGATTTTAACAAATGTTCCAACATATTTTCGAATTAGTCTCACTTTTTTTTCCATTATACAAACTGTTTTATCCCATCTAAATAAATAGAATTTCAGTTGCCTTATTTCCCATGATTTAATAAATGAGTGAGAAGATTTTCTATAATTTTAAGCAATAAAATCATATTGCAGAAGTCTGACTACAGAGTATTTCTCCAAGGTTCTTTCCTAATTAGTTTCCTGCATAGGAGTATATTATCAGGAAAGATCAGACAATAAATAAAAAAAAATATTCGAGGTTAAATTTCCGAAACATTACATAATATGAAAGAATTCTATTCTCTTACTCCAAATGGAGACACTGAGTACCCTTCTTATCATTGATAACCTGAAAGAAAGAAATGAGTTATTTGACATCATCACTATGAGTAGTTTCACTTCAAAACAGTTATCCACATATTAAGATCAGGAATGTTACATGATTCCACTTTCTGTTAGTCTTTGGAAAACTTCCTTACACACTACACAACTATGTGGCCTCAGAGGTAAAGTATGGGATCCATAAAGGCTTATTCAGACTCTGATGAAAGATGTGCTATTGGAAACGTCTCTGCCTAGCGATCTGCTGGACTGGGATTTGAGACCTGCTTAAACTCGGTAGTTTCTTGTATTGTCTGCAAAGTCACCATCATTGTGAGCTAAGGATGGGGTGTTTGGGGGGAGCCTATATGTCTACCTGTTGAGTCCTCAGTAGCCATTGCCTGGCCCTCCCTGGTCTTAGCTTGAGTAGAAAGGGTCTGAATTTGGGCACTAATCATATGTATATAAGGTTAGTCTCCAGGGCATTGTTCTACTCGCTAGGGCATTGTCACTCACCCTTGTCTTTGCCATTCATGAGCGGCCTTTTAACATTTAAGAGATGATATGTATGTTTTCCCTCTCGCTAAAAACCTTCACGAGAGATAATTATGTCTTTTCCTTCGAGTATCAACTACATATCTTGATTAATGTGTCTTTAAATCTTTTGTCTTCGAGTGATGGAGAGGAAGTAACCAAAGGTGTCAAATGAGCATCCTTCCTTGTGATAACGACAATCCTATTTAAATTATTGTAGTAAAATTAAAGGCTACTTTTGATTAGATCTATCCTTATCTTTCTTATACTTTATCAACCGAATTACTCTTCCTGTTATGTAACTCAGGCCAATAGATTCCTGTTCAAATGGTTTTACACACAAACCTTCTCCTTTCTGTGTCTCTGTCTGTTCATTAAAACTTGAAGTGGAATGGAAGGGAGAGGAGAACTCAGAGTTGATTGAGTGGAGACACACTCATTCGTCAGACTGTTGGTAATTGTCTCGTCTCTGCATAAGGAAAATTCTATTTCAACAAAGCTTTGGAAAACACAAATATACAGATACAAAGACAGACAGACATACACGCACTCGCACACAAATACACTGATGAAACAGCTACAATATCTCCTTGGCGTCCAAGAATCTAAGACAAAATTTCTGCTAGATTAATACTATGTCTGATGCTATTAGAAATATGGATCCTGTCAGGCAAACGACCCCTTTATTGTAGAGACAGCAGTAGGAAATAAGTTATATATATATATATATATATATATATATATATATATATATATATATATATATATATATATATATATATATATATATATATATATATATATATATATATATATATATATATATATATATATATATATTATTATTATTATTATTATTATTACTTGCCAAGCTACAACCCTAGTTAGAAAATCAAGGTGCAATAAGCCCAGGGACCCTAACAGGGAAAATAGTCCAGTGAGGAAAGAAAAAAGGAAAGATAATATATATATATATATATATATATATATATATATATATATATATATATATATATATATATATATATATATATATATATATATGTGTGTGTGTGTGTGTGTGTGTGTGTGTGTGTGTGTGTGTGTAGCCTATATGTAGTCTATATATCCTCATCATCACCGCCTCCTACACCTATTGTCGTCTCTATCTTGAACTTTTAAATCAATACTTCTCCATTCATCGTCTCCTAATTCCTGCTTCATAGTCTTCAGCCATGTAGGTTTGGGTCTCCCAACTCTTCTAGTGCCTTGAAGAACCCAGTTGAAAGTCTGGTGAACTAAGCTCTCTTGGGGAGTGCAAAGAGCATTCCCAAAACATCTCCATCTACCCCTCACCATGATCTTATCCACATATGGCACTCGGGTAATCTCTCTTATAGTTTTATTTGTAATCCTGTCCTGCCATTTAATTCCCAATATCCTTCTGAGTCTTTGTTCTCAAATCTACTAAATCTATTGAAAATTGTTTCATTGTCGTACCATGACTCATGTCCATACAGTAACACCAATCTCACTGAGCTGGTATAGTCTGATTTTTCAAATGTAATTTCAGGGCGATTTAATTTCCAAATTTCACTTAACTTTGTAATTGTCTGATTTGATTTTTCAATATTTCACTATACTTTAATTCTAAAGACCCAGTATAGGATATATATATATATATATATATATATATATATATATATATATATATATATATATATATATATATATATATATATATATATATATATATATATATATATATCCATCCATCCATATACCAAGGCACTTCCCCCAATTTTGGGGGGTAGCCGACATCAACAAAGAAACCAAAAAAAAAGGGGACTACTCTCTACGTTCCTCCAGCCTAACCAGGGACTCAGCCGAGTTCAGCTGGTACTGCTAGGGTGCCACAGCCCAACCTCCCACAATTCCACCACAGATGAAGCTTCATAATGCTGAATCCCCTACTGCTGCTACCTCCGCGGTCATCTAAGGCACTGGAGGAAGCAGCAGGGCCTACCGGAACTGCGTCCCAATCGCTCGCCATTCATTCCTATTTTTAGCACGCTCTCTTGCCGCTCTCACATCTATCCTCCTATCACCCAGAGCTTTCTTCACACCATCCATCCACCCAAACCTTGGCCTTCCTCTTGTACTTCTCCCATCAACACTTGCATTCATCACCTTCTTTAGCAGACAGCCATTTTCCATTCTCTCAACATGGCCAAACCACCTCAACACATTCATATCCACTCTAGCCGCTAACTCATTTCTTACACCCGTTCTCACCCTCACCACTTCGTTCCTAACCCTATCTACTCGAGATACACCAGCCATACTCCTTAGACACTTCATCTCAAACACATTCAATTTCTGTCTCTCCATCACTTTCATTCCCCACAACTCCGATCCATACATCACAGTTGGTACAATCACTTTCTCATATAGAACTCTCTTTATATTCATGCCCATCCCTCTATATTTTACTACTCCCTTAACTGACCCCAACACTTTGCATCCTTCATTCACTCTCTGACGTACATCTGCTTCCACTCCACCATTTGCTGCAACAACAGACCCCAAGAACTTAAACTGATCCACCTCCTCAAGTAACTCTCCATTCAACATGACATTCAACCTTGCACCCCCTTCCCTTCTTGTACATCTCATAACCTTACTCTTACCCACATTAACTCTGAACTTCCTTCTCTCACACCCTTCCAAATTCTGTCACTAGTCGGTCAAGCTTCTCTTCTGTGTCTGCTACCAGTACAGTATCATCCGCAAACAACAACTGATTTACCTCCCATTCATGATCATTTTCGTCTACCAGTTTTAATCCTCGTCCAAGCACTCGAGCATTCACCTCTCTCACCACTCCATCAACATACAAGTTAAACAACCACGGCGACATCACACATCCCTGTCTCAGCCCCACTCTCACTGGAAACCAATCACTTACTTCATTTCCTATTCTAACACATGCTTTACTACCTTTGTAGAAACTTTTCACTGCTTGCAACAACCTTCCACCAACTCCATATAACCTCATCACATTCCACATTGCTTCCCTATCAACTCTATCATATGCTTTCTCCAGATCCATAAACGCAACATGCACCTCCTTACCTTTTGCTAAATATTTCTCGCATATCTGCCTAACTGTAAAAATCTGATTCATACAACCCCTACCTCTTCTAAAACCACCCTGTACTTCCAAAATTGCATTCTCTGTTTTATCCTTAATCCTATTAATCATTACTCTACCATACACTTTTCCAGCTACACTCAACAAACTAATACCTCTTGAATTACAACACTCATGCACATCTCCCTTACCCTTTTATAGTGGTACAATACACGAACAAACCATATATATATATATATATATATATATATATATATATATATATATATATATATATATATATATATATATATATATATATATATATATATATATATATATATATATATACAAATTTATATATATATATATATATATATATATATATATATATATATATATATATATATATATATATATATATAATGCAGCCATTTCTACTCCCCTGCAGATCAATGGCCTCAGACATGCCCTTATTCATGTCTGGGGATTGCACAATTTTCATCACCACACTAGCCAACTGCCGATTGGTGATGGTGGGAGAATTTTGTCTGATAGCTCACAGGGAGCCAACCTAGTATTGGTGACCCAGACTGATGAATAATGAATATTTTTTTTTTTTTGGCAGATTTCGATCTAAAAACTAAGTCAGAAACAAGATATTTAAATTTTTATCATTCATAAAACATGAAGATGAAAATTGCAGATAAAATCATTTAGATGAAATTATAGATGATTGATTTTATTCAAATGTAAAAATAGAAATTGTAAAGGTGCTTTCATTCATGAATTAGCCAAAAGATTAATATTCTTGTTTCATATTTTACAAGACAGTTTTTTGAAAATACCTTCGTTCATAAGTGATTAAAGAAATCACAGAAATCTTTACATATTTTCTATAATAACATATTTTTTTTCAGTAAACTTTGGTTAAAATTGATTTTATATAACTGAATTTTAAAGTCCTAATGATAGTTATATGTTAGGTAATCATTCTAGCACGAGATTTAAATTACTCCATTGAATTGCGTTTATTTTCTATATAATTTATCAGTATATTGATGTATTAAGCCTTTATTATACAATTAAAATGTATAAAGTTAATATTTGATAGAATAGTATACATAAAACAAAATTTACATTGCTTCTTCTTATGGGGTAAATTAGATGGTTCTTACAATCATAGATTACGCAAAGTAGTGAGCTGAGCATTAAGAGTACATAATCTGGAATGCTAATATAATTAACATCTCCGTTGGTTTACCCAATACGCGAGAGAATTGAACAATCACAGTTAGAATGGTTGTTTTGTCAACCCTTCAGTTAAGAGGGTTTTCAATAATATATTAGGTTAGCTGTAAGTAAAATGATATTATCTTCAAATCTAAGCAACTTGATCAGCCTCTTTTTAAAATTCTGATTTCTTTTTCTTTAACTAAATATGTAAATTTTTTACTGAATCTTCCAGATGGTATAAAAATTTTTATTCAAATTTATTAAAAAATAATTATAAACACCAAAAAATAAAAATAAAATATTAAAACATTAAATAGCCCAAAATATTAAAAAAGACATCATTATGATGATAAAATATCTTTCCGTCTGATCAAACTCGTCAGGAATTTGCGTAATATTAACCGTTCACTGAGATTGGAGGAAGCCTTTCCTGCTCCATCAGTATTTCAATGATAAAGAAATACAAACGTGAAAACTTTACTTTCGTTAACTATAATGAAGATTAATTTATGCAATTTTCTATAGATTTTAGAGAAAATAGAAGAACTGACAACACAGTTTTCTTTCGTTTCTGTCTTGGCTTTCGAGGGGGACTAAAGGAAATCTAATTCTATATCATCCCTTTATCTAATTTTATATGTTAATAAATGTTGCATTTTTAATCCTTCTTATTCTATAATGACCTTTGATCTATTTCTAATTATGTTTAAGGGGATACAGGAAGATCTGCTCTTCTATTCTGCTGTAATATTTCATAAAAAACAGTTATATATATGAAAACTATCTCACAAATTTTTAATATTGGATTTATAGGGAGAAAGAAAAGATAGCAAATTGTGAAAAACTATAGTAATAATAGATTATTTTCTTCCTCATTTACTGTGGCAATTCTGAGAGAGAGAGAGAGAGAGAGAGAGAGAGAGAGAGAGAGAGAGAGAGAGAGAGAGAGAGAGAGAGAGAGAGAGAGAGAGAGAGAGAGATTATGGACAGCAAATGGTTTTTTTCGCTATTTTTGTTTTTTCCGTAGGTTATGTATGATACTTATATAAGTACCAACAGTATTCTTGCAGTTCCAGGTAAAACCAGTTCCAAAGAAAATCCTTCGATCTGGCATGAAAAATTAAATATATACATAAGAATTAAGTGGCATTCGTTGGTTGTTGCAGCCAAAAATTCTAGGTAATCATATCTATAAATAAGTACAGAAACGTAAGCAATTGTAAGCTTGAATAATTGAGGTAGGTAAATTACCGAGTTACTTAAACACAAATCAGTCAGTTTAAACATCAAATGTTGCATAATCGTTTGGAACAGAAAGCAATACAGCAACTCCTTTTACTAATCATTGGTATTTTGCATAGCTAAAACGCACATACCAGAGCTCAAAAACACCTTCAGGGTAGAACTTTCTGGCTAATAATGCTTGGTTATAGATTTACCTTTGTTCGTTAAAGGATGCCACAAATATTACGCCCAAATACACCTCTTTGTCTATCAAATTAGGGACTTAATCATTCTCCAAAATGGCCAGTTTTCTAGTTTTATGGATAACATGACCAAATGCTCAGTAGTATCCTCTTCCTCCCTATACACAACACAAAGGGTATCCTTATAATTTCTGTTTCTATAATTTCTTTTAATTCTTGCACATTTAACCTAGTTTTCATAAATATTACTCTCGCATTAGTGTAAAGTTCACCTATGCAGTCTCTTCTGCCATTACTAGGCCTACTCAAAAACCTCAGTTTGGTCATCTCTGCTTTTCTTGCTTCTATTTTTCTTTCAATTTCATTTGCCTCTTAACTGACTGCAATAATGTTGCCCATACTGAACCCCATTTAGGCAGCCTTAAACAGCCTATCAGGAAAGTTACATTCACCTTCATTGGGCCAATCCAACCGTCACTTGACCTCAGACAAGAGGGAATTTTCCCTATTATTATTATTATTATTATTATTATTACTTACTAAGCCACAACCCTAGTTGGAAAAGCAGTATGCTACAAGCCCAGGGGCTCCAACAGGGAAAATAGCTCAGTGCGGAAAGGAAAAAAGGAAAATAAAATATTCTAAGAAGAGTAACAACAATAAATATCTCCTATATAAACTATAAAACCTTTAACAAAACAAGAGGAAGAGAAATAAGATAGGAGAGTGTGCTCGAGTGTACCCTCAAGCAAGAGAACTCTAACCCAAGACAGTGAAAGGCCATGGTACAGAGGCTATGGCACTACCCAAGACTAGAGAACAGTGGTTTGATTTTGGAGTGTCCTTCTCCTAGAAGAGCTGCTTACCATAGCTAAAGAGTCTCTTCTACCCTTACCAAGAGGAAAGTGGCACTGAACAATTACAGTGCAGTAACCCCTTGGGTGAGGAAGAATTGTTTGGTAATCTGTGTTGTCAGGTGTATGAGGATAGAGGAGAATATGTAAAGAATATGCCAGACTATTCAGTGTGTATGAAGGCAAAGGGAAAATGAACCGTAACCAGAGAGGAGGATCCAATGTAGAACTGTCTGGTCAGTCAAAAGACCCCATAGCTCTCTAGCGGTAGTATCTCAACGGGTGGCTGGTGCCCTGGCCAACCTACTACCTATAGAGGGGGTCGATGTCTAAATATCGACCCCCTACACTGCTTCAACTGCTAACATTTTCGCCACCACAACGAAAACTGCAGGAGCTCAACGGTCTGTGGAGTCTGGAGCCACGATCATCCCACCCAAGAATGCATTAACACTCACAAGAACGGGTCAGAGACCCATCAGAAGTGTTCCAATTTTGGTGGATCTCACCACGCCGGGAACAGGAGGTGTCCAGAGCAATTTAGAATATTTACAGCACTACAGAGCGTCCCACCTACAACTGCAGCAGCTGCCCCACCACAGCCACCTTAGCCCCAAAGAGCTCCACGTTTCAGGCCGCCATGTAAGACTTCCACTGATCCTAACCCAGTCACCCTGACTCCTGTCACTGCGGTCAAGCTCTTGTGGCTGAGCGACTACATCTCCATTCCTAAAGTTATGCTCTCAGGGCAGAGCGACTGTACGTCCTTTCTGATGGCCTCTCTTGGTTGTGTTTGCTGTTGGCCAAGCTGATTCTCTTGCATATGTGTCTAGTATCATTGATTGCCCGAGTTTGAGCAATACAATTGAGAATATTGTCGTGAGCCGAGATCTGGCAAGACCCTGACCACACTGGTAGGGTCTTCCACCTTTGGGGCGATGACTGACTGTTTAAGAGCCCCATCCGTGAATAAAGTCCGGGCAATCTATGCACGCACGCACCTGTCCTTTTATTTTTGGAACAATAATCTAGAGAATTCTGGATCATTCAAGGCTAACATTGCGCAAAGCGACGCTCCAGGAATCCTCTCGAATCATCTTGTTGAACTCACATTCGTCAAACGGCCAGCACCGAAGTACAGCAGTTATGAGAAGTGTCTGGAACACCTGTTCCAGAACACAATGATATTTTGAGTTACAAATACATTAACATATATAAAAATTAATCATTTATCTTTTTATTTTTACATCACCATATATGAAATAAAACGAACTATTTTATTTTTACATCAATATGCATGAAAAATAAGACATTTTCAGAAGTTTAGAAACACAATGTACATAAATTTATTGTAAAATATAATACTTAAGAGCACACTTTCATTACAAAATAATAAAGAGCGTTTGCTTACCTTCTGGATTTATTATCAGTCCTAAGAAGGAAAATGGTAGCGATGCCTTGAATTTTGTTTTGAACTTTGTTTTTGTTGTTTTTTTGAGTAGACAGACGGAGACTGTCTTGACAAAATTGCAGTTCTTGAAAGATTGTTTTCCAGATCAATTACTAAGGTTTTACCAGAAAACGTCATTTGAAAGATGATTTATAATCTTCCCGAATCTTCCAGTATTCCAGGCAAAATTATAAGGCTCTGACGCGATGAAAATTGTCAATTAGGAGGAAAACATGAATTTTCTTTTAGGGTGTCTAAGACAATAAAGTTGTTAAAGGAAACTTATTATGGGTTCAGTGATGACGTGATTATTAATTGGGGTCTGCAGGGGGAATCTATAAGAGGAAGGGAATAGCCTTAGGGCGTTAATTTTCTCTCTGGAGTCAACTTGAAGGTTTCAAGAGACTGAGAGGAAAGAAAAGATTAATAGTTTATTACCAATTGTGAACAAGAAAGAAAGAGAAAGAATTTTCATCTATTACTAATAGGGAAGAAGTTATGTAGTAACTGACTACATCGATGTAGGCGAGAGGTTTCATTCAAGAATTATCTTAACAATGTTTCCAGTGCGGGATGTTCTTTATTATACTTCAAAGTAGATGTTGGAAGTTTCGAACTGATCATTCGAAATCCTCGCCATTTAACTCCACAAACGTTGCGTTAAATTAGGGTAAGACTGGAAGATCTCGCGGGTGTTTCTATGAATGAGTGCTGTCCAATATGTGTCGGTATTGTGGCGTAAATTTCAACCACCTGGTTGGGAAGGAGCGGGTGTCAGAGAAACAAAGTCTTTATTATTTACAATTTACGAAAATGATATTGTATTGTTTTATGCCAGCAAAAATATCGATGTATATGTTTAGAGCCAAGGACTCTCTAGTTTATTAAGTTCTGGCAAATTATGGCCTTCAGCCAAAGTATTGAGTTTACCCTTTGATCTGACATAAGACTTTGACCGTTTCTCTATCTTATAGTCGATAAAGAAACTCAATCAAACCCCTTATTGATTAAATAAAGTAAGAGTTCCCGCGCATTTCACAAGGACATGTTAGTTAGACCGGGAGACAATAGTTTTCCTCTAAGCTGTCCTGAACGACCTCGTGCATTTCTACCTAAAGCTCCATCCAACTAAATAAGTACGGTACGCCTATGAGTTAGTGTGTCTCTCTGTCTCTGGCTCCTATATACCGCGATACCAGGTCGGTTCTTTTGTGATTAAGAATTATGTACAGTTGTATCGGTCTGTAAATCTGTCATCCCTGGGGTTAGGGATTTATTTTATGCATCAAATAATGTCTGTAGGCACTGGTATGTGATTTACCCTAGATTCAATAGTGTATTCTCGAAACTTCGTCTTATTTAGTCCAACATGGACTCAGTGTTTCATGAGCACATCTTGCAAACCCCCTAAGGGTGACAAATCTAACTTTCACTTGCCTGACTTGTTATTGTGTTTTTTTTTTTTTTATTAAATTGTATTTGCTGTAATAAACTTAAAATTGTGATCATATTTTATTGAAACTCTCCTGAATTGTTTTGGAAAGCAAACCTCTTCAAGGCCTTATCATCGGCCCATTCCATCGGGCCTAAAATCATTAGTTTTCAATAAGTCGAAGAAAAATTTACGACGATAGATATCATTACTTGCAAGGAAGAATATAATTAGAGAGACGAATCATACACTGATGCCAGATTGAAGGAACCCAATTAAGGTTTAAAGGACGTTCATATGTGACAGAGGCAAAGGAAATTGAATTTGCCCTCGCAAGCAGGACAGACACTGCTTTAGAGACTGACCATATACATATATGATCAGCACCCAAGCACCTCTCCACGTAACCTAGGACCAGGCAATGGCTGCTGATGACTCAGCAAGGAAGGAGAGGTTGCAGACACTAAAGAAAGTATTCTGTTTGAGTGGGACTTGAACCCCAGTCCTGTGAGTGCCTGGCAAGGACACTTCCAATAGGCCACCACAACTTATAATTACTGGGATTGGATTCCAGCCTAATGAAATAACAAATTAATTCTGGATCTCTTTGGAAGATGCAATAAAGAACAAAGGAATGTGCAAGTTACAAAAAAAATTTAATTATCTAAATTCAACATTGGTTTCAAAATATCGATCAACCCCTCTGTAAGAGAACCAAGCATTGTTACGGTTATTACAAATAAAGTAAGAAATGTAACATTACTTATCAGTCATTTTCTCACAATCAATTAAGATGATTTACAGTAGGTGATGAATGGAATAATTATTTTAATTTGTAGAATATTTATTACTTCTCTTATCGCAAGATCAGAAGCAAAGTAATTTCATAGTTAAAGTAAAGTAGTGAACACAGCCAAGCTATGAGAGCCTCTGTAGCCCAGTATTTACAACTACATTATATAATTGCAACGCGATCTGATTAAAAGTAGAAACCATGGTATGATGGTTAGGAATATTAGTTGATGTCTAACCCCAGACGTGGGGGTATTCAATAATAATAATAAGTGCGCTATTATTCAGTCCCGTACCTTAAGTTTTCAATCAACATGACCATGCTCTTTTTAAAATTCTGATTTTTTGTTCTTCCACTATATATGTAAATTTTTACTAAATTTTCCATACAATATTAAAATTTTCACTCACAATTATGAAAAATAATTAAAAACACAAAAACAAATTAGTTAGAAATTCAAAGTCTACACAACTGAATATAGTGCATAATAAAATGAATAATTTATTGTTTCATTTTACTTAGATTCTGTTACTATTTTGGTTCAGTTTAATCTTTACTTCTCTTATCCTTGCCGGCAGTTATGTCTCGGGGCTGACTGACTGTACATCCTTTCTAAGGGCCTGTCTTGGCTGTGCATGATCTTGGACCAGCTTATTTTCTTACATATGCGTGTAGCCTAGTTACTCTGAAATATAAGCTTGCTCTGGGCAGAGCAATACTCTTGAGCAGAGTCTTGTGAGCCAAGATCAGGCAAGACCATGACCACACCGATTGGGTCTTTCACCTATGCCTGACTGTCTAAGACCCACGTCCGGGAATAATGTCCAGGCAATCTACGTACGCATGCACATGTACTTTTATATCAGTATCAACAGGATACTCTAGAGGATTCTGGATCATTCAAGACTAACATTGCGCAATAGCGACGCTCCAGGAACCCACTCTCGAATATTTCTGTTGAACTCACGTTCGTCTAGAACTCCCGTTCCAGAACATAATGATATTTTGAGTTACAAATACATTACCATATATAAAAACAATTTGTTTTATTTTTATATGAACATATATGAAATAAAACGAATTATTTTATTTTTACATCAACATACATGAAAAAATAAGCCATTTTCTCAAGTTTTGTAGTACAATGTACATAAATTTAACGTAACATATAACACTTAGGAATATAAATTCATTACAGATTAATAAATGGCCTTGGCTTACGGTCTGAATCTGTAATTAGTCCTGAAAAGGAAGTTGGGAGTGATGCCTCAAAATTTGTTTTTGTTGTTGTTTTGTTTTGATGGAGGTAAACTCTGTCTTGAGAAAATTGCAGTTCTTGAAAGATTGTTTTCCAGATCATTTATTAAGGTTTGACAAGAAAATGCTCTTGCTCAATCAGGGCCCTCGCATACCTAGCTGCCACCCCAGGGCAAGGTTCCTAGTGACAACCCCCACCCCCTCCCCCGCTCCCACATCTACATTCAGCCCTAACCCACCAGTTCCAAATCCACCCCCCTTTTAAATTACTTTGCTGCCCAATGCCCTTTATATAGGAACCTAACTATACTGCAAGGCCTAGTAACAGGGTATCAAAATATCTAATTACATTAATTACACTGGTGAAAAACCATTTTATATCAAGTGACTTACAAAATTACAAGGTAAAGAGCTCTTAATTTTT
Source organism: Palaemon carinicauda (assembly GCF_036898095.1). Lineage (NCBI taxonomy): Eukaryota > Metazoa > Arthropoda > Malacostraca > Decapoda > Palaemonidae > Palaemon > Palaemon carinicauda. The sequence continues at coordinate 8,565,628 of NC_090749.1, forward strand.
GCTTCATAAATACACATTAACAGCAGTGAAGACTTTGAAGTAAACGAAAATAAATTGATTTCAAAACAAAGTTCCATCAGCAGTACAGAAATATTCAACCATAACATAATAAATTTCATTATCAAGCACTCATAAGATTTATTTACATATCAGCGTTAAGAAGAAAATACATAAATACTTTTCATTATTTGGTAGAAAATAGAATATATATATATATATATATATATATATATATATATATATATATATATATATATATATATATATATATATATATATATATATATATATATATATATATATATATATATATAATCTTCCTTACCACGAAGATAACTCAATATATGGTAGTCTACATAGGGAAACTTGAAAGAAGTGTATATGTAGAAATGCTCAACAGTTTCGTCCGCCAATGGACCTCCTCTTGGAGCGTTTATTATGCAAAGAAAATATACACTCTTTTGTACATATAGGAAAGGTTTCAAATCGTAAAAAAAAGGAAAAATAAAAGATAAAGATAAACTATCACGACCCAACTTTTGCCTGTAGGGTAGTAATAGTATATTTTTATCCTTTTTTCCTTTTTTTTTTTGACAATTTGAAGCCTTTCCTGTATGTACAAACGTGTGTATTATTGTTTTGCATAATAAACACCCCAGGAAGAGGTCCATTGGAAGACGAAACTGAACAGCATTTCTACATATACACTTCTTTTCATTTTCCTTAGCGTGTTGCGAGTTGGTGTCCGCTTGAAGGTTATCTCTCAGTTAGGCTTTTCCTGTTCATTCTTGCAGTTAATGCAGGAGGGCTTTTTGTGGTGTGAGGTCACAATATTCACAGGGTCTTTCAACATTATTTTCTTTCATCACCCAATTTGCTTTATACCCCAGCCTGAGTCTGTGGATGAATATAGCCGGCTCTCCTGGCATGTGTCTGTCGATGGGGGAGGCACTAGGTCCGTGACCCATGTGTACCTATACTCTGTGTATGTGTCTGGTGCTTTTGGCTAGCTCAACTGATTTCTTATTCCCTGGTATTCCAATGTGACAGGGAATGCAATTGAGAGTCATAGGTCTGCCTCTTTAATTCCGCTGATGTAGGAGTGCTTTGATATCAGCTAGTAGAGCCTTGGTTTCTTTGTTCTTTTCCTATTGCAAGGCATGCATTGAGGATCTTGAGTCAGTATGAATGACTACAGGTTCTTCATTTTCAATCGAGTGTTTTAGTGCTTGTTTTATTACAACAAACTCTGTCTGCATGGTGGAGGCATTGTTGAATGCTCTCCAGCAGGCCAAAAAGTTATTGAAATAAACTGCAGCTCCTGTTTTCCGAATACCAGGATCTACGGTACTGTCAGTGTAGTAGGTGTGCGCCCCTGCCGGTTTTGTACTCCTGACTGTTTCCTGGGCTAGAGTTCCTAGTTCCTCCATTGTGCAGTTCATATACTTATCCTTGCTTGATAGATTGCCCAGCCTTTTGCTGGACACGGGATCTTGCGTTGGCAGTGCATAGGGACATGTATTCGTGTGTGTGTGTAAATATTTATGTTAAATCTTGATTATAGTCTTATTTTCTGTTTGTTGAATATTATTTTCATAATGCTGTTAATTTTTTCCTATTGTTTAAAAACTTTATGAGTAGATTTTGCATAATCTACGTTGTGTACAATAGATGAACGTAACAGAATTTGGGGCCTGGCTGGGAGTTAAATTTTAGTCTTCAGGAAGCGTTTTATACGTTATAGATATATTCTGAGTGATGATCTGTCTGTAGTTTCAGTCTTCTTGAAGTCTTTTAAATGTTAAAGATATATTCAGAGCAATAATCGTTCTTTAATTTTAGTCTTCTGGAAGGGTTATTAACATGATAGACGCATTCTGAGCGATGATCTTTCTAAAATTTTTGTCTTCTGGAAGCATTTTGAATATTATAGATGCATTCTGAACAATTATCTTTTTATTATTCTAGTTTTCTTGGAGCATTTTAAATGTTACGCATGTATTCTGAGTAATGATCTTTCTGTTATTTTAGTCTTTTATAAATGTTTCAAAAGTTATAAATGCATTTGGAGTAATGTTTTTTCTGTAATTTTAGTCCTCTGAGTCCTGGATGTGTTTTAATCATTATAGATTTGTTCAGAATGATTATGTTTTTGAAATTTTATTTTTTTTAGAGCGTTTTCAACATATTAGATGCATTCTGAACAATGATCTTTTTGTAATTTTTGTCTTCCGGATGCATTGAAACATTATAGATGGAATCAGAGCAAGGTTTGTAATTCCAATATCGTATTTTGTCACTTGTATAATATAGCCAGCGAACATGTCAGAAATTAATACCATAGGGTTTTTTTGAAGAATTTTGTGAGGATCCACATGTTGAGAAATTAAGTGATCTCAAGAAATCTAGCTTAGTGAGTTTAGACAAACATCTTAAGCTTAATGTTAAAAATTCAATGAAGAAAGGGGATATTGAACATCTGTTAGTTAAACCTTACGTTAAAGACGATGTGCTATCTCAGAATGTGTTAGATACAATCGATAGAGAATCAGTGTGTTCTGATTTACCTGCTGTGGAACTTGAAAGGCTTAGAATAGAGGCTCGTTTAAGAGAAAAAGAATCAAAAGCCCAAACTGAGCGTGAGAGAAGAAAAGTAAAATTAAAACGTGAGCAATAAGAAGCAGAATTAAAACTTGAACAATTACAAGGGAGGAGAGAGCCAAAGATAGGGGAGCTCAGATAAAGCTTCATGAGCCTGATGCTCAAAAAGAGTTAGAACTTGAAAAATCTAAGCTGACTAGTTCTAGTTATCCTCATAAATAAAGGTAAGTCATTTTCTTATGAAGATAGAGTTGTACCTCCTTTTAATGAAAAGGATTTTGATGAATATCTAGTCTGTTTTGAGAAAAAATCTAAGAAATGTAAGTAGCCAGCAGAAAGTTGGGCTTAGATGTTATCTGCGGTTTTGTGTGGTAGGGCACAAAGTTTATGCTACTTTTCTTGAGTATAGGGTACAATATTATGAAATCTTGGAAAATGTTTTTTTTTCTTTCACAAGCCTATGAATTAACATCCAAAGCTTATAAGATGAAGTTTAGGAGTTGGACAAAGCAAGAAAAGCAGACATTTGTAGAATTTAGTAGAAAACAATCAGATTGGTATGATAAATGGTGTAAAACAGCAGTGTAGGGAGGATTTTGTAGAAAAATGCAAATCCCTGTGCATTTTACTTTTTTTGTAAATGATATGAATTGTTTGGTTGTGGTAAATTTTGATGTTTACATTGTTTGCTCGGGAATGGTTTGATTCGTTTTTTTTTTTTTTTTTTGAAAAAGCAAATGCATTTACTTAGCATACTTTAAACTACCTCTTGGGACAATTTTATAGAAAGAAAAAGCCATTCTTGAGCGATGTATTCAAGTTTTAACTGGTTGTTCTCTGCTTGACGCAAGGCTGGGAAAACCGTTGTCGGCGGTGAATGATCTGAAGAAGGAAATATGGAGAGGCCAGCTTGAGAAGCGCAGCAAGGCAGTCTTCTCCTGAATTCGAAGAAATTTTCTTGAAGCCAAGAGACAATGGCTGTCATTCATTAGTGGGAGATGGGTGGCTCTGGACTTAGCCGCTCATGGATCACGTCATCGTCTGACCACTTAATACTACTCATGAGCTCAAATAGAGAGAAGAAAAGTAGAGTTAAAAAATGAGCAATTAGAAGCAGAATTAAAACATGAACAATTACAAAGGAGGAGAAAGCCAAAGATAAGGGAGCTCAGATAAATCTTCATGAGCCTGATATTCAAAAAGAGTTAGAACTTGAAAAATCTAAGCTGACTAGTTCTAGTTATCCTCATAGATATAGGTAAGCTAACCCATGGAGATATGCCGAGCATATGCCAATCACGACTGGAAAAATCTACATCAGTGAAAGGGTTGGCTCTATCTTGCTGGAATAAGTGGAACTCTTCCCGAATTTCGAGGCTTATCCGGACTGTTACGTCCGGCTCAGGTCCGAACCAGCCTCAAAGGAAGAGACCGAACCGAAGGAGGTTATCGTGTTCGATCTCGCGAAGGCCCAGGCTATGTTAGCCCAGGCGGTGAAGAGTAGGGGTTTCACCAACTCCAAGATGCCGGCGCTTAGCAAGAAGCATCCAACCTTCGTTGCGCCGAATGCTGCGACTTTCCCCTTCATCGGAAAGGCCTTCACAGCAGTCTTAAAGGCAATGCAGGAAGGGAGTGCACACCCTTCTCCCTTACTATTCCTCCCGATGATAGGCACTGGAAAGACGTCCAGTCAACCTTCACGGTAGGGAATCTAGAGCCTGACGTAGCCGGTCGTCAATTTAATGGGGACCTCCCAAGGATAAATGATCACCTCCTTCGTAGGGAACAGGATATGAAGGAGAGGCTTGCCGCGTCTCTGTCCCACCAGGTACAGCTAGAACTTATGGCCGGGGATACTAGAGTCCCGGACTTTTATATGGTCCTAGCCAAATCGCACTTGGCAACGGTGACGAAGGACCTATATAGCTTCACCAGGGCTCGCAGAGCCTGTCGTGAATTCAGGTTCACCAACGCGATGGTGAAACACGAACCCCGGAGGCTGATTTCCTCCAATATCTGGGGTAAGTATCTCTTTCCTTCCTCTCTGGTGGAAGAGATTGTAGACAAAACCGCCACGGAGAATAGGAACCTTCTCCACAAGTGGGGCCTGTCAAGGAAGAGGAAATCCTCTCAGGACGATGGCCCTCAGCCTAAGAGGAAACTTCAGAAGCCGAAGCCCCAGCAACGTCAACAGAGACGACAGTTTCCGGGTACTGCTACTCCCCAAGTGGCCACACAGCCACAACAGACCTTTCAGTTGGTCCCCCAACCAGTAGTGTCGCAGTCACCGGTCTTTACCCCTTCGTATGAGCAACACTACTACCTTTCGTCCCAGAGGTAGGGGCTCAAGCAGAGGTTCCAGCAGAGATTCTTCTCGCCGTCCCTCCAGAGGCAGAGGAGGAAGGGGAGCTAGTGGCCGAGGTGGCAAACCCTCGGGACACCAGAAGCAATGAAGTGCTTCTGGTGGGAGGAAGACTCCGCCAATTCCAGGATCGTTGGACCTTCGATCCCTGGGCGCAAAGCATTGTCAAGAAGGGACTAGGCTGGAGCTGGACTCAACCACCCCCAGCCTTCCAGCAATTCTTCCAACAGTCAACCCCCCTCCTGGAAGAATATGTCCTAGAACTCTTGAACAAAAAGGTGATCAGGAGGGTAAAGTCAACCAGGTTCTAAGGGAGACTATTTTGCATTCCCAAGAAGGACTCAGACAAACTCAGTGTCATTCTAGACTTATCCCCTCTCAACAAGTTCATTGCGAACAACAAGTTCAAGATACTGACTCTGCAACAAATAAGGACCCTTCTGCCTCAAAGGGCCTACACGGTCTCCATAGACCTGGCGGACGCCTACTGGCACGTTCCAATGTATCATTACGCTTCCTCCTACCTAGGATTTCGACTCCAAAGGAAAAGTTACGCCTTCAGGGCCATGCCCTTCGGGCTCAACGTGTCTCCACGGATCTTCACCAAGCTGGCAGACGCCATCGTCCAACAACTCTGTCTTCAGGGCGTCCAAGTGATGGCCTACCTAGACGACTGGCTAGTCTGGGTGACATCGCCCAAAGATTGTGTAAGAGCCTGCAACAAAGTCACCCAGTTCCTAGAGCATCTGGGATTCAATATAAACACCAAGAAATCTCGCCTCTCTCCAGCTCAGAAGTTCCAATGGTTGGGAATCCATTGGGATCTTCAGTCACACCGCCTTTCCATCCTACAGAAGAAAAGGAAGGAAATAGCGGGGTCTGTCAGAAGATTTCCAAAACCAAACGGATCTCAAGAAGACAGCAGGAACAAGTTCTCGGCTCTCTACAGTTCGCCTCTCCGACAAACCCAGTGCTTCGCGCACAGCCAAAGGATGCCGCGGGAGTCTGGAGACGTTTCGCATCCATCGCTCGAAGAGACCTCAAGAGACGGCTTCCAAACAAACTTCGCTCGCTTTTAAAGCCGTGGTCGGGAACAAAGGCCCTGAAAAGGTCCATTCCTCTTCAACACCCGCCTCCATCGATCAACATCCACACGGACGCTTCGCTGGAGGGTTGGGGAGGTCACTCCCACCAACGACAGGTTCAAGGAACATGGTCTCCCCTATTCAAGACATTTCACATCAACATCTTGGAGGCCATGGCGGTTCTTTTCACCCTGAAGAAACTCTCCCCGCCTCCCTCGATCCACATTCGTCTGACTCTGGACAACTCAGTGGTAGTCAGATGTCTCAATCGTCAGGGCTCGAGATCGCCCCAGATAAATCAGGTACTTCTTCCGATCTTTCGTTTGGCAAAAAAGAAGAAATGGCACCTGTCTGCAGTTCACCTACAAGGATTCCGCAACGTGATGGCGGACGCTCTATCAAGGACAAGCCCAATAGAGTCGGAATGGTCTCTAGACGCAAGGTCATTCTCTTTCATCTCTCACCAAGTCCCGGAACTTCAGATCGATCTCTTCGCGACGAGCAACAACAATCAACTTCCTCGATATGTGGCCCCGTACGAGGACCCCAAGGCAGAAGCAGTGAATGCCATGTCACTGGATTGGAACAGATGGTCCAGGATATACCTGTTCCCTCCCCCCAACCTTCTGCTGAAAGTCCTCTCCAAACTGAGAACCTTCAAAGGGACAGCGGCCCTAGTGGCTCCCAAGTGGCCCTGGAGCAATTGGTACCCTCTGGTCCTGGAGCTGCAGCCCACGCTGATCCCCCTACCGGGCCCAGTTCTCTCTCAATAAATACAGAAGTCGACTGTCTTCGCTTCATCACTGAAAGTCAGGGACCTCCATCTCATGATTTTCTCTCCTTAGCCGCAAAGAAAAGGTTTGGAATCTCGAAGAAAAGTTTAGACTTCCTCGAGGAATACAAGACTGAATCTACTAGACGGCAATACGAATCTTCCTGGAGAAAGTGGGTCTCTTTCGTCAAGGCAAAAAATCTTACGGAAATCACCATTGATTTTTGTATGTCCTTCTTCATTCACCTTCATGGACAAGGCTTAGCAGCCAACACGATATCCACATGCAAATCGGCTCCGACTAGACCACTCCTGTACGCCTTCCAGATTGATCTCGTCAGTGATATCTTCAATAAATTGCCAAAGGCATGCGCTAGACTACGCCCAGCACCTCTGCCAAAACCTATCTCCTGGTCCCTGGACAAGGTGCTACATTTTGCCTCTAACTTGGACAACGATTCATGCCCTCTAAAGGACTTGACTCAAAAAGTTATCTTCCTTTTTGCTCTCTCCTCGGGAGCCCAAGTCAGTAAAATAGTGGCATTATCAAGAGAAGAGGGTCATGTCCTATTCGCAGATACAGGAGAATACCCTCTTCCCTGATCCGACGTTTCTCGCTAAGAATGAACTACCCGCCAAGAGATGGGGCCCTTGGAGAATCTGCCCCCTGAAGGCAGATGTCTCTTTATGCCCAGTGGAGAGTCTTAAGGTCTATCTTCAAAGAACTTCAGACTTCGGTGGAGGACAACTCTTCAAAGGAGAAACATCGGGTAGCGACCTGTCACTGAAACAACTAAGAGCGGATCCTGACAGTACACCCGCAGGTCACGATCCTAGGAAAGTCGCTTATTATCTGAATTTCTTCCAGAGTATGGATTTCGAAAGCCTCAAGAGCTTCATAGGATGGAAATCATTGCGCGCTTTCTTCAAGCACTATGCAAAGCAAGTGCACGAAGTCAAACATTTCGTGGTAGCCACAGGTAGTGTTATGAAACCTGCTGTTTAACTCTGCATAGAACAGCGATTTACTTGGGACTGTAACTCTCCGGGTGTCTGTGTTGACTCTATGGTGATACATAGTGATTTCATGGACACTTAGTGTTACTAATAGACTGTTCTTACCAAGGTGAAAATGTCATAGACTTTACATGAGTGCCACCTGCTTTAGAGCATGATGTGTTTTCTGTGGAAAAGACTGACGTTCCTCTGGATCTTGTGTTTCTAGGAGTGAAAATTCTTTCCAGATTCAAGATTGAAGTCTTTATTTCCTATGTACATTATTCTTTATTATTGTAAATAAACTTTACATTTACTATTGCAATTGTTATCACAATAATCTGCAATTCTCGAAATAAAATTTCTATTTTATTACATGTGCGTCTGTCTCCGCTCCTATTATTTATTATGAAATATATGATTGTCATAGTTTCGTTTACCCCTTTCTTTCTGAAAGAGAAGAATAATACATATATAACTGTATTATATACTCACTCATGCTTTGATAATATTCCTACCTGAATATTAACCTTCGTCCTACCTTCGAGACCAGACTGATCTCTCCTCCAGGGAGTGTAGTAATTGTTAATCACTTACCTATGATTGATAATATTCCTACCCAAATATTAACCTTATGTCTTGTCTCCGAGTCCTGCATGAACTCTCTGTAGAGTGAGTAGCTCTTCAATGATCGCTTCGAGATATTAGTATGGTCCACCAGGACTTCTCTGTCAGGGGGGCAGGAAGCTAGTTCTTCACGGAATCTCTAGTAGGACATGTTTCATACCTCTATTCGAAGCCCTTGGCACGTGCATAAAAAGGGGGAAAATTTCCACGATACATTATTTCTCTGGTACATTTCCATCAGGACGTCATGGCTTGAGCCTAAAAAACGGATTTTGAGCGAAGTGAAAAATCTATTTTTTGGTGAGATAGCCATGACGTCCTGATGGACCCTCCCGTCTATTCTAGTCCAGCCTTTCAGGCTCCGCCCTGACCTGCTGTATCATGGATATTAGCAAGAAGCTGGCATCAGGATGAGGACAGACGTGACGTCATCTAGCAATGGCGCCTGTTTGTTTACGTCTTGAGTACCAAAAGCAGCCACGGATGAGTGTAACTGTGGAACGGCTCCCCAGTTATTCTCCACCTTTCCATATCGAAGTGTTAACTCTATATGGGGTGCAAATAGCTATGTGGCGTGTTAATACATGCGTCCCCTGTTGATATACGATATCCTAGAGGGAAACCTTTAGGGTACTCGCACCAGAAGTTAGAATTCTGTGATAACCTTTAGTTTAATTCTCTGGGGATATCCACTGTAGTTAAATATACTTTAGGAAGCTACTGAAGGAACCTTTCATCAGGACGTTATGGCTTGAGCTCAAAAATATATATATATATATATATATATATATATATATATATATATATATATATATATATATATATATATATATATATATATATATATATATATATATATATGAAACCGTGTTGTGTGTACATACCAGGAATCTATATCTTGTGCACAATCATATCCATTTTGATGTATCTATATCTTTGCCAATGTAAAAAATATTCTTACTCAGTTACTAATGAACAGTAATATCAATTATAATATATCTGTATCTTTAACAAAAGTAACAACTATTTTTTTAACAATTTACCAATTTGTGTAAACATGTTTTTTTTTGTGGTACCTCATAATCATTTACTAGCATTATGCCATATATAGCATACATGGATCTGTATTTTCCCTGCATTTTTCTTTGTTTATGACTATGTCTGTTAGTTATGTGTTATTTTTTTTACATATACTTTTTTACATATTATTCCTTAATCACTTGTTTATGGCTATGACTAAAAGCACATTCAGTCAAACTCCTAGGAAACGTATTTTAACATAACTTTTAATGTTCAATGCTTGAATGGTAGCTGTCCACGCTAATGTAATGTATACATTAATAAACCCATGACCCAAGGGGTCATTGGCGAATTAGGAGTGTAACAACAAGTCATAACAGGGTGTGAGACTAGACCCTGCTAAGCAATGCTGGGAAAGCATTGCATGAATAAACATTTATGTATGTCTTTTAAACAAGTCACAACGCCTCCCGTGGGAAGCAGTTAACCTATTGAGCCCTACCGGAATCACCTGACTTCCGGCCCTAAGGCTACGTGATCATTTCACTTTGTATTTATATAAAACGCTGAGAGAGCTAGTGTTATGTTATCGACGCGAGCCTATTGTAAATCAGTTCTATTCATATTTTCATACGGAATGGTCATCCGACCAAACCATCCATACTCCAGTGATGGAGCTATCAATAAATTTTTTAAAGTTAACCTAAAACTTTGACTTATTCTAAGAGGACACGTACAAGTCTAATATTTCTATATCACATTGAGGAGACATGAATGGAACCACAATGTGTACGTACAACATTCGTACACTAACATATGTCATAGGTTGGCCAGAAAACCATCCACCCATTGAGATACTACCACTAGATAATTATTGAGCCCTTTGACTGGCCAGAGAGTAGCCTTATACATTGGATCCCTCTATCTGGTTACAACTAATTTTATTCCTTTGCCTACTCATACTTCTCTGTCATCATTCATCTGACAACACCGAGATTACCAAACCATTCTTCTTCTTTGAAGGGGTTAACTACTTCATTGCAATTGTTCAGTAGCTAATTTCCTCTTGGTAAGGGTAGAAGAAACTCTTTAGCTATGGTAAGCAGTTCTTCTAGGAGAACGACAACGCAAAATCAAACCATTGTTCTCTAGTCTTGGGTAGTGTCATAGCCCCTGTACCATAGCCTTCCACTGTTTTGTATTAGAGCTCTCTTGTTTGAGAGTACACTCAGGTACGCTGTTCTATCTTATTTCTCTTCCTCTTGTTTTTTTATATTTTTTGAAGTTTTTATAGTTAATATATGAAAGATCTAATTTAACATTGTTACTGTTCTTAGAATATTTTATTCTCATTGTATATTATTTCTCTTGCTGTTTAATTGTATCCTACTTTCCTTTCCTCACTGGGCTTTTTTCCTTATTGGAGTTGTACCAACCATGTATCACACGATAGTACATAGTAACGGCATTTCATTTTGTGTATATATTATGCTCGTATATTCCCTCTTCCCTCGCACTAAAAAGAACCTGAAATAACGTGCATGTATCTCCCACCATTAACTGTTAGCTGATGCGGTGTCAGTTGAACAGGAAATTTCCTGTTGCATTGAACCTGAAATAATGTGTCTATTTTTCTCACCGTTAACTGAAATCGGTGCAGTGTCGGCTGAACAGGAAATTTCCTGTTGTATTGAGTTTTTATATATAAAGGAGAGTGTTCTGTAGTAGAGTTACTCAGTTGCTTTCATCCTGCCTTTGATTCACAACCTTCTCTCAGCACGTCACATTGGTGACCCCGGAAGTCGACTCGCTCCTCCCGCCTTCCTCCCCCCCTCACCCCTCTGTTGATGGTACTATGGCAGACTCTAAGGAAGTTGGCGCTGTGGCTGCCCCATTGAAAGTTTCGTCATTCGCCAGCGGAGAGGCATTTGCTTGGTTTCAGCACGCAGAAGTCCAGTTTCACATCAAAGGCGTGACCTGTTCAACCACCAAAGCAGATTATGTTCTTACGGCGATACCCGAGGATACCTTCCTGGAAATATCCGACTGGCTTTGGGAAAAAGGAGACACCCAAATAACGTATGACACCCTCAAAACATACCTTATGCAGCAGTACTCGCAGTCGCCAGCCGCCCGTATAGTAAAGCTTTTTCAGCTCTCACAGCATCCTTTGAGGGACCAAAGGGCTTTGCTCACCCTCAGGGAATTGACCAGTATCGCTCGCCTGCAACCAGCTGCAGACGGCTCTCCTCGTGAGGTGAACCTACTTCGTTCCCTTTGAATATGCCGTTTACCCAAACCTGTACATGCTGCCGTACCCGATGTCGATAGTTTACCCATAAAGGACTTGATGACCAAAGCCGATTCCCTTATGGACAGCCACTTCAAGATCTCCATCAACGCCTCCACTCCCGACGAAGAGGACGCCTATTCAACGTCAATCGAAGCTGACGTGAATGCCGTAGGACATACACGCCTACCCCGTGACGTGCTGAAGCGGTGACAAAGCCACCCACCACCCACCACTTGCTCGCACCCCAACCAACGACTTCTACAGCCACTTACTACCTCCCACCCGCCGAAGTTTTGCTATTACCACACCAGATTGGGAGCAACCGCAAAGAAAAGTGCCAAGGATTGACAGTGGCCAAAAAAACGTGTAAGTAGGCCATCGCTCGTGGCGGTGGCCTCCCGTGTTTCTAATCTTTTTTTTTTTACATGATACAGGAACGGGCGTGCGATTTTTGGAAGACACGGGTGCTTGTCGTTCTCTCTTACCAAGGGACTTCTTCATGACATGACGAAGTCTGTCTACATTTGCTGACGTCGCCTTGGTAGCTGCCAACGGATCTGCGATACCCACCTACGATTACGAGAACCTCACATTATCATTTGGAAACGGTAAATATAATTGGAAGCTTCTCGTTGCTGACGTAACATTGCTAGTCCTCGGTGCAGATTTCCTTTCTCATTTCCACTTTCTGGTCGATGTTGCCACCATTGATTGGTCGACGGAGACTCGTAGTTGTCGACACCTCTTCAACCCGGCCCCTCCAACTTTGCTCTCCACATCAGCGCGCCCACGGATGCCTAAGCCCACCTCTTCACGTTGTACACAGACGTTTTCTGTCCAGAACTTCTCCAAACGCCCACGGCTCCTCCCAAGCATGGTATTTATCACCATATCAAGACAACAGGACCCCCAGTATTCGCAAAATTAAGACATCTGACACCGGAACGATTGGCAGACGCCAAACAGACGTTTGCCGAAATGGAGAAAATGTGCCTTTGCCAAAAGGCCTCCAGCCCATGATCGTCACCCTTACACATCGTTCTAAAGAAAGACGGCTCCCTCCGTCCGTGCAGGGATTACAGGCGCCTGAACATGCAAACAGAACTGTATCACTACCCGCTCACAAACATCGCCGACGTAACCTTCTACCGGCACAAATCGAAGGTTTTCTTTACGCTCGACATCCTGAAGGGGTATTATCAGGTGCCTATGAACCCAGAAGACATCCCCAAGACCGCCATCACCACTCTATTTGGTACATACACCTTCAATTACTCCTGTTTTTGCCTTGTTAATGCTGGGGCCTCGTTTCAATGTCTCATGGATGGCATATTGGGGGACCTGCCCTTCTGTGTTGGTTATGTGGACGACATACTTGTGTCGTCCTCCTCAAAAGAGGAACACCTCCGTCACCTGCGCATCGTGCTCGACCGCCTGCAACAAAACGGCCTTGTAGTCCGGTGCGACAAGTGTACCTTTGGCACCAACGAAGTGTCGTTCTTAAGTCACCGCATCACTCCTGAAAGAGTCCTTCCCCATCCCTGAGAAGGTAGCAGCTGTTCAGAACTTCCCCGCGCCCTCGACTGTCAAAGCTCTGCAGGAATTCTTGGGCATGATCAACTATTATCACCGTTTTCTGCCAGCCATTGCCGCCACTCTTGGTTCCCTCTGCGCCTCCCTCAAGGGAAAGCCAAGGGACCTGAAGTGGGGTTCCCTTCAAGAAGCGGCTTCTGCAATGCAAAGAAGGCCCTATCATCCGCTGCGGCTCTCACTTTTCCTATCCCATATGCCCCTCTCTTTCTCTCCACCGATGCCAGCGACGTCACTATTGGTGCAATATTTGAGCAGGTGGTCAACAGCTCGCCCCGCCCATTGGCCTTCTTCAGCAGAAAACTGTCCAAGGCAGAATCGGGTTATTCTACCTTCAATCGCGAATTGCTGGCGGTGCAATTGGCTGTCTGTCACTTTCGCCATTTCTTAGAAGGTATGTCCTTCGTCATTCGCACAGACCACATGCCTCTGGTGCACGCCTTCACTCGACAGTCTGACGCCTGGTCCGCCCGTCAACGCCGACATCTCTCCGCCGTGGCTGAATACAATTGTACCCTTCAATACGTCCCTGTGAAAATGAATCCCGTTGCGATGCCCTGTCAAGAAACACGTAGGCTGCCGTTCAACTGGGATTAGATTACAACGCCTTAGCTGAAGCCGAACAACAAGATCAAGCATGTAGGACATCCTGCACGTCCCTGCGCTGGGAAGACTTCCCGCTCGAAGAGTCCAACACCACCCTCCTCTGTGACGTCAGTACTGGTAGACCGCGACCTTTTATTCCTGCTCCCATGCGCCAGCAGGTGTTTGATTTCATTCATGGCCTTTCACATCCCTTGTGCCGTTCTACTGCTCAGCTGCTGAAGATGAAGTTCAATTGGCACGGCATTTCTAAGGATGCTAAGGATTGGGCCCACACCTGTACTTCTTGCCAAACTTCCAAAGTACATTGACACATCACAAGGACATTGTTACCTGTTTACCATCATCGACCGCTCCACTCGTTGGCCTGATGCTATTCCCATGGAAATTGCAACGTCCGCCTCATGTACATCTGCTTTACTTTCAGGATGGATTGCAAGATTTGGTATCCCTGAGCATATTACTTCTGACAGGGGTACCACTTTCACCTCTCAATTATAGACATAATTAGCGAATCGCCTGGGCATCACCCTATATCAGACAACTGCCTACAACCCTGCTGCCAATAGAATGGTTTAATGTTTTCATCATACCCTCAAAGCCGCTTTGAATTCCTGCTGCATGGATTTCAACTGGTTTACTCAGCTTCCCTGGGTCCTCCCGGGACTAAGAACCACTCTTAACCCTGGATAGGTACGCTCCTCGGACACCCCTTTAAGGGTATACTCGGACGCGAACGACCCCGACGCCAAAAAAAATTCTTGAAAAATCAGTTTTTGCAGTAACCTCCTTTTTTCTTTTGCCAAAAAAAACTTCAATGAATGCTTAAAACAACTGTAAAGATAAATACTACTCATCTGCAGAAAAACTATTTATTATAAATATTTTAAAAAATTAAGTAGAAAAAAAAGACCTGACATAAAAATTCATAAAAAAAAAGTTTATACATATATACACAAATCCTTTTAGGAATTGATTCTTGAATGTTTAGGACACATCTTGATGTATTTTGGATGAAGTCAGACCCATGGAGGTGAAGATCTGAAATGAAAAAAAAAGGGTAACTTTTTTTGGCCAAAAAAATTTGTCCAAATTTCATGAATTTTTTTGGGTACCCAAATGAAATAGGAAGGGGCTAATTTTTTTAGGGAATAAACATATGTTATCCTAAAATAGAAATATGTAAAAAAATCTTCATTATTTTGTAAATTACATTTATATCAGGGGCCATATCTAAAGGTAATTTTTTGAGTACTTAGAAATTTCGTAAAAAAATACATATATTTAATATATAATATGATATTTATGCAGGTAAAAATATACCAAAATATCACAAATTCTTTAGGGAACAAGAATATATATAGATAGGGCAGCTTACGCTTCGGATATGTCCACAAAATGGCCGCCAACCACACTGACTCAGACTCCCTAATCTGCCACTTGAAATGTAGGAAGGGTATGTCAATTTCAAGGTGGTATTTACTAATCTAATTATTATTGGATATGCATAAAAATTGTATGGTGGGTTGCTGGATAATTGTCGATTATTTTACGACTATAAAATTAAAATTCTGACCCAAAAAAATTTTTTTGAAGGGAAATAAAATCAAAAAAAAAAATGTAAAACAATATTTTAGCTAAAAAAATTTGATGATATTCAATCAAAAAAAAAGTAAACAAAATTTTCCGACAAATAAACATCTAGAGGAATCATTACTCTGTGATAGTTCCTTAGTACCTAGTAATTTTGAAAGGATTGGGAAAAAACGAAAAAATGGCAATCACCGGAAAATCGAACACATACCTATATATACGCCATATCTGGCTAAAAAAAAGATAGGCATGGGTAGCCAGATCATCTAGAAACACTTTCCAACACTATAAAAATATAAGTTTTGCGACACTACTTGCCAATTCCTTACGGTAACATGACTAAGCAAAAAAATGCAAAACAAATAAAAAGGGGCACTCGCGGAAAAATGGCTAACATTCAAATATACGGCATTTCAGAAAAAAAAAATTCAGCCACGTGCTAGGCAAACCATCAAGGCACATTTTCCGACAAATAAACCTCTAAATGAATAATTACTCTGTGATAGTTCCTTAGTACGTAGTAATTTTGAAAGAAATGGGAAAAAACGAAAAAATGGCAATCACAGGAAAATCGAACACATACCTATATATACGCCATATCTGGCTAAAAAAAGAAGATAGGCATGGGTAGCCAGATCATCTAGAAACACTTTCCAACACTATAAAATTATAAGTTTTGCGACACTACTTGCCAATTCCTTGCGGTAACATGACTAAGCAAAAAAATGCAAAACAAATAAAAAGGGGCACTCGTGGAAAAATGGCCATTCTAATATACGGCATTTCAGAAAAAAAAAATTTCAGCCACGTGCTAGGCAAACCATCAAGGCATATTTTCCGACAAATAAACATATAAATGAAATATTACTCTGTGATAGTTCCTTAGTACGTAGTAATTTTGAAAGAAATGGGAAAAAACGAAAAAATGGCAATCACAGGAAAATCGAACACATACTTATATATACGCCATATCTGGCTAAAAAAAAAAAATAGGCATGGGTAGCCAGATCATCTAGAAACACTTTCCAACACTATAAAAATATAAGTTTTGCGACACTACTTGCCAATTCCTTACGGTAACATGACTAAGCAAAAAAATGCAAAACAAATAAAAAGGGGCACTCACGGAAAAATGCCCAACATTCTAATATACGGCATCTCAGATAAAAAAAAAAGACATGCACGTGTTAGCCCAACCATCAAGGCACACTTTCTAACACATAAACATGAAAAAAAAATCAATAATATACGGCAATTCCTTACTACGTAGTAAATTTTTACAAATATTGAAAAAAAACAGAAATTGGCAACCGCAGTTAAATACCCAATATACCAATAACTACGTCGTATCTGACAAAAACAAAATCACGCATGGGTAGCCAGATAATCTAGACACACTTTCCAACATTAAAAAAGCAAAAGTTTTACGACACTATTTCGCAATATCTTACGGAAAAATGACTTGGCAAAAAAATGAAAAAAAAATGAAAAAGGGACACTCGCGGTAAAATGCCCGACATTCTAATATACGACATCTCAGATAAAAAAAAAGACATGCACGTGTTAGCCCAACCATCAAGGCACACTTTCTAACACATAAAAATGAAAAAAAAATGAATAATATACGGCAATTCCTTACTACGTAGTAATTTTTACAAATATTGAAAAAAAAACAGAAATTGGTAACCGCAGTTAAATACCCAATATACCAATAACTACGTCGTATCTGACAAAAACAAAGTCATGCATGGGTAGCCAGATCATCTAGACACACTTTCCAACACTAAACAAGCAAAAGTTTTACGACACTATTTGGCAATATCTTACGGAAAAATGACTTGGCAAAAAAATGAAAAAAAATGAAAAAGGGGCACTCGCGGTAAAATGGTCCTCGTGGTGATGAACGACATTTTAACTAAAAAAAAAAACATGCACATGGTAGCCAAACAATCCACCAAGACTTTCCACAACTGATAACCTATACAAGTTGCACCATTCTATGACAATTTCATAATACGTAATAACTTTGATAATTATGCAAACTACCTTAGAAGGGTAAACTCGGACGCGAACGACCCCGACGCGTCTCAGAAATCGGGGAAGGAGTACAGCTACAGCAATGCACATCTGGACACTACTAGAGCGTGTAGGGGAGACACCTCCTGCAGGTCGATCACCCACAAATTCAGTCACGGGGGTGAGTCACGTGAGAAAAACCTGTTTTTTTTTGACGCTCGGGGTCGCAAACGACCCATCGTACCTATCCAGGGTTAAGATGCCCTCGACGTCTCGGCAGCTGAAATGGTGTATGGCGACCTGTTGGTCATTCCTGCCAATTTTTTTCCTTCTACAACCTCCTCTGCCAATCTCCAGCACTTATGTCACGTTGTGGGAAAATTTACTCCATGCCGCCTGACTTACAAGCCCCCAGCGAAGCATCACATACTGACAGACTTGCACTCTTCAAGACATCTTCCTGCGCAATGACACTAGCAAGCCACCGCTAACGTCCCCTTACACGGGCCCTTTCCTTGTGATCCGATGCAGTCTGAAAGCATTCCTACTAAACATGCGTGACAAAGAAGACTGGGTCTCCATTGATCGTCTAAAATCTGCTTATCTCTTGCCAGATGACCGTCCTACAGTTCGCCTCTCTAGATCAGGGCGCCCTATTTAACATGTACAGTTTGTAATTTTTAGGGGGGGAGCCTTGTACCAATCGTGTTTCACACGATCGTATATAGTAACGATATTTCATTTTGTGTATATATTATGCTTGAATCTTTGCTCTTCCCTCGTATAAAAAGAACCTGAAATACCATGCATGTCTTTCCTACAGTTAACTGTTAACCAATGCAGTGTCGGTAGAACAGGAAATTTCTTGCTGCATTGAACCTGAGATAATGTGTCAGTTTTTCGCACCGATAACTGTTTCGGTGCGATGTCGGTTGAACAGGAAATTTCCTGTTGCATAGGGTTTTTGTATATAAAGGAGAGTGTTCTGTAATAAAGTTTCCCAGTTGCTTTCATCCTGCCTTTGAGTCACAACCTTCTCTCAGCACGTCACAGAGTCCTTGGAATTATAGCATCTTGCTTTTACAACTAGGACTATGGATTAGCTTTCAATAATAATGAAAATAATAATAATAATAATAATAATAATAATAATAATAATAATAATAATAATAATAATAATAGAGGTTGAGTGTCAGTTTACTGAGTAGTGCAGCACTTGGCTTAAGTACTGTAGGTCTATGATATTCCCGTATCCCTCTCCACCCAGTCTACCCAATTGTATACAATATATGCATGTACCATTATTAATTGGGGTGATAATAAAGGTGTAAGTGATGCAGTCTCACCCTTATAAAGCTTTCATGTTATGATATTAAAATCTTTGCTTATCTACAGTTTTACAATATTGCAAAGTTGATTCCACTGAAAGAAAAGAAAGTATTGCACAGTTTTGGATGGTGGAGAAGGATTGGACTGGTGGGATAAGAAGAAATTAGCTGACCTAGAGTATGCTGATGACGCTGTCCTTATTAGCAGAACACCACAGGATTTGTAAATCTTGCTTACCAGAATGCATGAAATATCACATATGGCTGGGTTTAACATAAGTAGAAGAAAGATAGATGATAAGAACGGAATATTCAATGGAAGATGAGATACCGTGGAAGGAGAAAGGATTAATGA
The DNA here is from genome assembly GCF_036898095.1 of Palaemon carinicauda. Classification (NCBI taxonomy): domain Eukaryota; kingdom Metazoa; phylum Arthropoda; class Malacostraca; order Decapoda; family Palaemonidae; genus Palaemon; species Palaemon carinicauda. Next base: position 8,584,869 of record NC_090749.1, read on the forward strand.
GGTGGAATCATTTTAACATTATGGAACTATAATCTTTAATAAAGGATCTTTTGAAATTGAGGTTAATGAAAGATTGAAAAAAAGCAAATCAGACAACGGCTAGATTAAGTAAAATTTGGAAATCAAATTACCTGAAATTACAAATAGAAATCAGGTTATATATCAGTTTAGTGAGTATGATGTTAATGTATGGACATGAGTCTTGTTATGGCAATAAAACAATATCCAACAGATTTTGTAGATTTGAGAACAAAACCCTCTGAAGAAGATTGGGAGTTAAATGGCAGGGCAGGATTAGAAACAAAACTATAATAGAGATTACTCAAATGCCATATGTGGATAAAATCCTGGTGAGGGGTAGTTGGAGATTGTTTGGGCATGCTCTTCGCACGCCCCAGGGAAGAGTAGGTCACCAAACTTTCAACTGGGTTCCAAAAGGTACTAGAAGAGTTAGAAGACCCAGGCCTATATTGCTGAGAACTATGAAGCGTGAAGTAGATGATAAATAGAAAGGTATTGATTTAAAATCTCAAGATAGAGACGACTGGGGAAATCCAACGGAGGCCCTTTGCGTCAAAAGGGTAGGGGATGATAATGATGCTAATGATGATGATGATAATGATATATATATATATATATATATATATATATATATATATATATATATATATATATATATATATATATATATATATATATATATATATATATATATATATATATATATATATATGGGCTTAGGCCATGTCATCCTGATGGAAGTTCCTAAAGGGTAGCTTCTTAGGGTATATTTGACTACAGTGATATTCCCAGAGAATTTTACTTAAGGTATCCAGAATTCTAACTCCTGGAGCAAATATCCCTAATTAAATCTAACAGGGATATCACATAATATCAGAGGACGTATTCTTGACACGCCACAAAGCTATCTTCACCACGAACAGTATTAACGCTTCGAGGGGTTACATGAGCAAGAATCTAAAAATGAGAATGAAAGGAGAGCCGTCCATAAGGTATCTCTCCTATCCCATTTCGAGTGTGTATATGACGATGACAGCAGCGCCTTCTTTATTCCTTTTCGTGTAGCTCTACTACTCGGTGTTTTCCCCTGTGATCTCTCGTAATTTTGGATATTATTCAACATTATGATGTTTTCTCCGGCTTCTTTTGCCTCTAGAAAGTTGAGTATTATCTTTACTTCGTATAAATGTAAGCTCTAGTTGTTTTGAATGAAATAAAAAGTGATATTAATGTAAACAAGAGCTGTTGCCTACCGGAGGCATCCTTGATGCTGTCGCTCGCTATGCATGAGTCATTTAGTTAGCCAGAGCGACGTTCCTGGTTATTATGCTTTAATAAATCTAGCTATTTAGCTCCTCTAGGAATTCTTATATAATGCCGTTAGTTTTCAGTTTCGGCGATTTAGGTAACCGATCCTGCCTTTCGCAAGGCTTAGTAGCCTAGGTGTCTGGCCCTAGTACTTTCATGCATGATATAAGTTTTCCGAGTGTTATGTTATTGAAGCTATAGGCAAAAATTTTATACAATGTAAGATATTGTTGAATTTTCTTCTCCAAGATTGTATACGAGAGAGTTTCAGTGATGTAGGTAATCGATTCTCACCTCACCTAGGCTAGTAGCCAATGGGGCTTTATTATACTTTCACACACATCCCGGGTTGTTCTTTTCTCCTCTGGAGACTAAGTTCAATCCCTTCTCCCTCTGAGTAAGCCTTAGGCTTAGTCCTAGTGGTTTTATCTGAATAGTATTCAGGTAAAACTATACTAGGACATGTCTGCCCTAACCCAGTAACCAGAGTGGCTGGTTTTTGGGTTTGGGGCAGAACATCAGATTATTTAGTCTGTATTCTGCATCTTCCTAGCATAGAGAATGAGTTTCTTTTGCTAGGTTAGGTGCAGACACGGGAGGTTTTGCTTCCCTAGCCCACATCTGAAGGAGTCTGTACGAGATGATTCATTCTACTAGTGGTCTAGTAGACTGTCCTGTGTTGTTATTCTCGGGCTGGAGAATGAGTTTTCTCCGTTGCCTGGCAAAATAACTACATCAAACTTTATTCTGGTATGGAGGAAGGTAGCAAGTATTGCCAACCTCTCTCTCTAATAGACAAACCCTAGGTTAGGATGAGCTTTCTTAACTGCTGAATATGTCTCATACTAGAGCAAAGTTTACAGGACCCTTATCCCTTTCCCACCTTGTTTCTTAGGGATGGACTAGCCATCACATCTCTTGGCCGCAGTCCTACATCTGTACCTAGTGTAGGTTAGGATGTGGAACCGGCTCAGCTCTCTGCCGGCTGGCAGAGACCCTTTTTTCTTCTGCAGAGTGAACCCCAGACTTCCCTTGGTCTCCCTTCCATGTCTGCTGGTAGAGCCCAGCAGGCTTTGCATATATAGGAAGCCTGAATGCTACATTCTCCCCTTCCATATGTTCACTCTTTCTGGGTGGAAGGTTGTACGGCAAAGCCGCCTCATAACCTTACATCCATACTGTTTCTCTTGTTAGTGTATTGTAGCCCTAGCCCGGCTGCCGGCTTAAACGGCTGGCAGCGGGGTAGGTAGAGGCTCTGTGGTTCGTAGTCACTGCCGGCTAGCATGGGTATCGCTACCTATGCCGGCCGGCAGTAGAAACACATCCCGAGATCTGCCGGCCACTACGATTAGCGGCCGGCAGCCGGGTGCTAGTGTTTTCAGTTGCCGGCCAGCAGTGATTGCTGGCCTGCACATATTTGCGAGCCAGTGTTCTGCCGCCCATTAGTTAAAGGTAGCCTACTTTTAAACTATACAAGGGTGAATGCCGGCCGACATGGCAGCATGCGATGTACATTAGTTACTATATTTGTGGTGTAGTACACACTGCATTGATAAAACTACAGTATAGAGTTTGTTTTAACACTAAAGTTGTTCCAACATCCTTAATGTTATCTTGTACAGCCTTTTGTTGAGACCATAGAGTATGTAGAAAGTGAGTTTTTTTTTATATTCATTCTATCCTGTATATTAACACTTTATTTCAAGGTGTGAGTTACACCTTAACTTTCTGCTTATGAAAATATATAAGGTATTCTAGAATAAGAATTAACCTTAGTTTTAATATCTTGGGAGGTTACAGCAATTGTCTGGGCAGGAAATACAAGTATGTGTCTTTCCTTCTTTCCTTTCTAGCTTTACTGTATAAGCTACATGTATTAATAAGTGAAAAGCCTTCACTTGAAACTCATGGATTTTCTTCTCTTTACAGGAGGACCATACGAAGTGCGGGAGTATGTTCTGCAATTTCCGCAGCAAGAATTTCTGTGGACATGAGTTATGCAGGAGGCATGCAGCATGCGCAGTCTCCAAAGGTGATCTCCGGTATTAGGACCCTCAGGTATGTACTATATGTTCTAACCTGATTACCGAGGCATTTGACACCCCTAAGTCGGCGGAGTCATGGGATGCTGCGAGGGAAAATTTATAAACCTGGGTGAGGGGTTTTCAGAAAAACACTCCAGAACCCTACCTTCCAAACGAGAAGACGAGGGCCTACCTTTTCCGTAAGCCTCATGAGGAGATACCAACCGTCCAGATTCCGGTAGATTCTGAAGTCTCGGCCGCCCTTCAAGATATCCAATTGGACGATAAGATGTCAGAAGTGTCGGATTATAAAGAGAAGGACCTTTTGGGAGAAGGTCAGGAGGAGGAGCTGACCCAGGCTCCAGAAATAGAAGAGGAAGAAATCGATGAGGTGTTGGTTACATCGGTTCCGTCGCCAGAACCTGTTCCCTGTACATCGTCTGTTATCCCAGATGATATGGGTAGGACTCTTTCTTCTATTGTTGAAATGATTCAACAAATACAAAAGAAGAATAATGAAAAGGGAGCTGCGATGAAACTGGAAATACGTAGATTCGCAGCATCACGTGGGCCCCAGAAGCGACTCAGCGTGAAGGATCTTCCTTTGTGCTCAGATACCAATCCTTGGAGGTATGCCGAACACATGCCAATGAAAACCGGGAAGATTGTTATATCGGAGAAGTTGGGCTCAATTCCCCTGGAAGATGTGGAATTTTGGCCCAACAAAGACTCTTGCCCGGACTGCTATGTCCGTCTTAGGAAGGAGCCAGCCTCAAAGGAGGAAACGGAGACAAAGGAGGTCATAGTGAAGCACAGGCGCTACTAACGAGCTCGATGAAAGAGAGGGGCTTCACGAACTCAAAAGTGCCTTTGAGGCCTCTCCAATCAGAGCCTTTCCCTTCTTGGAAAAGGGATATAAGGCCGCCTTGAAGGCGGCGGAGGCAGGGAAACCATGCCCCTCCTTGGAGGAATGCAAGCCGTTATCCCTGACCTTACCCTTGGACCAAAAAGACTGGAAGGAAGTCCACCTTACCTTCTCAGTCGGGAAGTTCGAAGCTGATATTGCTGAACGTCGGAGTTTCTGTTGCGCAGAGAGCAAGAGACGAAAAAAAGACTTGTGGTATCGATGTCGTTGCAAACGACGTTAGAAACGATGGCAAGTGACCCCAAGAACCAGGACATGTTCATGGTAGTGACCAAAATCCATCAGGCCATAGTTACAAAGGATCTCTATAGCTTTGTTAAAGCTATGAGAGCCTGTAGAGAGTTTGTGTTCGCCTCGGATGCGGTGAGGCACGAACCGAGGAAACTGATCTCCTCTTGCTTCTCGGGTAAAGACCTCTTTCCCAACGAAGTAGTTAAAGAGGTAGTAGACAAGGCCGCCACGGAGAATAGGAACCTTCTCCAAAAGTGGGGCTTAAATCTTAAGAGAAAGTCTTCTCCGGATGAGGGTCCCCAAGCCAAGAAGAAGACAAAAAGGCTTAGGCTATCCTCTCGGCCGGCTAAGCCCTACCGACAGCAACAACAGCAACTTCCTGCGACCATGGTGCCTCAGATAGTGGCACAACCTCCAACCACGTACCAGTTGGCACCTCAACAAGTGGCGACAGTCGCCAGTTTTTAACCCAGATTTTGAAAGGCAGACTTCTTCCTTTCACTCAAAAGCTAGAGGAACAGCCAGAGGTTCTTCTTAGACGCCCTTCAAGGGGAAGGGGACTCAGGGGAGGACGTGGTCAAGGAGGTACGGCCTCAGGTCCACAACAGCAGCAGTGAGATGCTACCAGTAGGAGGGAGACTACATCTATTTAGGGATTGTTGGACCTTCAATCCCTGGGCCCACAGCCTAATAAAGAATGGACTAGGTTGGAGCTGGAGCAGTCCTCCACCTCAATTTCCTCAGTTCTCCCAACACTCTATCCCCGTTCTGGAAGAATATGTCCAAGAATTCTTAGAGAAAAGAGTAATCCGAAAAGTAAAGTCCATCAAGTTCCAAGGAAGGCTGTTGTGTGTTCCAAAGAAGGACTCGGAAAACAAGTTCATAGTGAACTACAAGTTCAGGATGCTCACACTTCAACACAAGAGGACCCTACTGCCCAAAAGGGCATACACCGTCTCCATAGACTTGTCAGACGCTTATTGGCTCGTTCCAGTTAATCGTCACCTCTCCTCCTACCTAGGGTTCAAGTTACAAAGAAGTCTTTCCGCCTTCAGAGCCATGCCATTCGGGCTAAACATAGCCCCAAGGATTTTCACGAAGCTTGTGAACGCAGCCGTCCATCAATTACGCCTAAAAAGGATCCAAGTAGTGGCCTACTTGGACGACTGGCTGGTGTGGGCAGCAACCAAGACAGAATTCATGCAAGCCTCCAAGATAGTGATCCAGTTCCTGGAACATCTGGGATTCAAGATCAACATCAAAAAGTCTAGACTATCTCCAGCTTGAAAATTTCAGTGGTTGGGAATCCACTGGAATTTAGAGTCACATCGACTTTCCATTCCTGGAAAGACGAGGAAAGAAATAGCAGGATCTGTCAAGAGACTATTGAAATCTAAACGAATATCAAGACGCAAACAGGAGAGAGTGCGGGGCTCTCTACAGTTTGCTTCGATAACAGATCCAGTGCTAAGAGCACAGCTAAAGGATGCAACAGTTTTCTGGAGAAAATACGCATCAAAAGCGCAAAGA